>NC_056727.1:124813192-125113192 GCF_019279795.1 Protopterus annectens
ACACTCACCCCAACACCCACACAGGATACTGATGACACACACACAAACACACACTTTCCAGTACTGTGTTTTAAACCCCTACCTGACTATGTATTGCTAGTACAGTGTTATGCAGTTATTGCATGCGCCACAGAGCTTACATGTTGGAGAGATGTCCAAAGGTATCTTTGAAGGTGAGTGACATCAGCAACAGTGCTAAAGAAGGTATAAGGGAAGTGTAGTACATGCGAATGTCCACAAAATCAGGTGTCAATGGAGACACACACACACACTCTGTCAGGGAAACACACACATCATCACAGTTGGCAGGATCAAGATTAGAACCCCTACCTAACTAGTTTGCTACACTACAGTATTATGCAGTTATCACAAGCATCACAGACCTTATATGGCTGATGCATGGCCAAAGGGTTATGTCAAGGTGAATGACAGCAGGCATGCTAAAGTAGGCCAGTGGGAGGTTTAGTGATTGTGAATGGCTTCAAAATCATTAATCTCCACACACACACACACACACACACACACACACACACACACACACACACACACACACACACACTTGCCAGTACTGAGATGCACAGGTTCATTGCTTTGCAGGTGTGTAGTGGGTGAATGGGCCTGATGGCTGTACAAGGCTAGGCAAAGAGAGTACAGTGGCATCAGGCCACATGACAATGGTCTCCAGTGTGGCTCAGGGGTGTAGTCCCTGGAGTGGTCCCTAAAGGTGGGTATTGTATTCGCCATCCACTCATCTGGGTTACTATTGCGGGTGGCCAGTGATGTGCACTGCTTCCCATGTATGTGATCTATATTCCATAACAGGGATAGTGTCTGGGTTGTGCACATGTCACACACACATATGTTCTTTGACATGTGGAAGTGTACTTGAGGTCTCTGGGGCATGTGTGTACAGATTATTATCTCCTGATGTAGCATTCCTGACCTCATTTGGGGAGACCTGGCTATGGAACTGAGGTTGTGCTTGCACCTACATTGACAGCATGATACAGGTATTCAGTGGAGTTAGTGGTGTCTGTCCATAGAGGACATGGTATAAGGCATGGTATTCCCTTTGTGGGTTACATTTGCAGACTCTACAGTTGTTGCAGGCGTCCAGTGGGGAACATAGCAAAAGGACCACTGTAAGCATTTATTTGACTACTGTAGGGATGGAACAGGTTGCTATGTCCTTTTACTTGCTGGATAACACACAGTCAAGAGATGTTACACATCACAGTACTTTCTGATGTCAGTGGCACTGTTGTGGTCAACAGGCATGTAGTCCACTGCAGTCACACCGTGGTTACTGTCTGTGAGGCAATATGCATGGAACTACCAGTATAGTGGTTTCTGCCTAGCAAAGTGTGTTTGTGTATGAGACATGGGTGGAGAGTGTTCTCTGAGTAATACAAGTGTTGCCTATATTGTTCACTGATCCATACTGTCACATGTAGGTCTATGGATTGTCTACACAAGCCTCTCTGGTATTTGACATCTCTTGTCCTTGTAAGGTGGACATTGTGACATATAGTAGGTCCTCAATATACGAACTGCAAACTGGCACACAAAACTACGAACAAGTGAAATCAGATCGTAGCAGTCCACAGTAACCAAACAGTCAACGGTTATAAACCTCCAAAGATATCACAAGGTGAGGTCCTCAATATAATAATTTAGCAAAAGCCGCCCCACAATGCATCCTGTTATTACACAATCAAAGCAACCTTCACACAGGATACTGATGACAGACACATATACACACACACACACACACACACACACACACACACACACACACACACACACACACACTTGCCAGTACTGAGATTCAAACCTCTACCTAGCTGTGCATTGCTACTACAGTGTACTGCATTTATTGCCTGCACCACGGAGCTTATTGGATGGATGGATGTCCCAAGGTACTTCTAATGAGAGGATAATCACCAGCCCTTGTAAATACTGGCATTGGATGATGTACTGGGTGACAGATCCCAAAAATAATTTTACCCTAATCACACATTTACATTTGCCAGCGGTGAGGTTCAAACCTCAATCAAACAATCTTTACGGACCATTATGCTATGCATTCACCATATGCACCACTGACCTGACATGGTTTAGGGTTGGCAATAGGTACTTGTAAGGTAGATGATATCTGCAGGACTGCTAAAGTCAGGCTCTGAGATGTGTACAGGCTGTAAATGGGGTCAGAATCTTTGAGGTACACACATACATATGTGCACACACACGCACACACACACACACATATACACAAAGAGTTTCATAGCTGCCATGTCTGGGATTAGAACTCTTACCTGACTAGTATGTTAAACTATAGCATTACACAGTTATCACACATGCCACAGAGCTTACAGGAATAGCCCTTGTCCAAAGGGGTATTTCAAGGTGACTGACAGCAGGCTTGCTAAAATAGAGCAATGGGAGGTATAGTGACTGTGAATGGCCTCAAAATCATTAATCTCTACATACATACACACACACACACACACACACACACACACACACACACACACACACACACACACACACACACACACACACACACAATTTCACAGTTGCCATGCCCGGGATTAGAACTCCTACCTGATTAGTATGTTACACTATAGTATTACACAGTTATCACACGTGCCACAGAGCTTATAGTGCTAGCCCTTCTCCAAAGGGGTATTCCAAAGTGACTGACATCAGCAGACTTGCTAAAGTAGGGCAATGGGAGGTGTAGTGACTGTGAATGGCCTCGAAATCATTAATCTCTACACACACACACACACACACACACACACACACACACACACACACACACACACACACACACACACACACACACACACACACACACACACACACAGTTTCACAGTTGTCATGTCTGGGATTAGAACTCCTACCTAACTAGTATGTTACACTATAGCAGTATGCAGTTATCACACGTGCCACGGAGATTATGGGGCTGATAATTGGCCAGAGGGTTATTTCATGGTGACTGACATCATCAGCATGAGTGCTAACATGGGCTATGGGAAGTGCAGTGTGTGTGTGATTGGGCCATAAACCATTCCTCTGGGAACACACACATAACACTCAGTCACACACAACTTTACATTTGACAGAACTGGGTATACCAATGCTAGATGGATGCTGATTTGTACTATCATGTTACACAGTTATCACAAGCACCACAGACACTATAGGGCTGAGGGTTACCAAAAGCAAATGTCTGCAGTGATTGACATCGGCACATCATGTGATATTGGCCAATTGGATGTGTGGTGGGTGGGACAGGACTCATGATGGCAATCTGTTTGTCACTGTCTGCCTCTCTCTTCCCCACATCTCTGTGTGTGTATGTTTAACCTATTATAGTGTGTTGGCCTTGGATATGTGTGAGTATTCCTATCCAATGTGTGTGCAAAGCATGAATGGTGTGCAGTGTGGTGTGTGTGCACAGGCATCTGCGACTGACAGATATGTATAGTCCACTGTTGTTGTCAGAAATGGGCTTCATTTCTCTAAGTGTTGGAGCATGCCCAATATGACCTTCTTTATTTTGTTGTCAGACATGGGCTTCATTTCTCTAAGTGTAGGAGCATGCCCAGTATAACCTTCTGTATTGAGTGTGTGAATCCATTCCAGATAAGTTATACTCCAGTGCAGGATTTTGTGTTCTACACCTACAGCTAGCAACCTGTTTCTGCAGGATATCTGTAGATACGTTGATAATATGGAGTCGCAATGGGTGACAGATAGTGGGATATTGTAACTATTTCTCTCAGTGCTGCTTGTGTTACATGGTTGGTGTTAGCAGAGATATTCAGACATGTACTGTTTTACACTGTGATGTATTATGTCATCAACTACCAACAAATACACTTATTTGCACACAGTTATTTCCTGGGAAATACAAGATGAATGAAGCTATGTTCAGTATTATAGTCTGCAGCCCACATATTCTTGCACACTCATGCCATTCTGGAAGGGTAGCTGCAGACACTTGCTGATGGATCTGTGTAAATGGTCCAGCACCACAGTATTGTGGTGGCTGAGGATCCCCTGCTTGTACATCTATCATCAAAACAGAATAGCCATATCCTGCTGTGGCCATACCTCTCAGCTGTACAGATTCATCCAGGTTAGCCAGAGGCAGGGCTCATATCTGTTCAGTTCCACTTCACATTGTGGTTTATGAGTGGGTTTTTAGCCACCCATTACTGTGTTTGCAGCCAGGGGTAGTGTGGGCACACATCAGAGTTTCAGACTTCACACACTTCACGGTGTCCATGCTTCTACCCCCCCACTCTGTTATTCTGTCCTCTTCCTAACATTATGCGAGTGATATCTGCGAAGTATCCCTATAGTTGTCCCTTCATCCCAGTGTTATTTAGGGGTTGGTCCACAGTTCATGCAGTAGGACATGGTGGGCATGCTACTGGGATTTGTCGATATGGCCTTGCATTTGTCTTCTGTGGACTGTGTTATGTTGTTATTTGGGACCCCATAAGATAACATACATTGGCAATACGGGTGAGGCACAGGCCTTTGACAGAGGACTGTAGGGCATTTGGTAGTGATGCAGGCCATCTGTAGCAGGCCAGTGCATTCTGTCACTCCTACAGTCCCAGGCTGCGAGCCACTGGATTCCCTTGGGGTGACAGGGTAAGTGTGCGAGGTGTTAATGGCAATAGTTCCTGTCCATATTAATCCACTGGTCTGGATGCTGGCAAGGTCCTGCTTACAGCTAGGGACACACCTGCATAGGATACATCTTCAGCATGCTGCATTCTGTGGGTATTCCCATACAGAAGTGGGGGTCATGCTGTACTCATTCCCAACAGCAGGGATATGGCCTGTGATAAACCTGTGGATGATGGTGGGGTGAGCTGAGTGCATGTGTGATATGGAGGCTTCTTGCAGCTGCCTCACAGATATACCTGGGACATTCCCCTTATTCTGCCTTGTGCGGGGACATAGGCATTCCCTCTTTACTTCATAATTGTGCCTTTTGTGGTCTGCCAGTGATTGGCCAGAATACATCAGTATTCCATACTACACAGACAACTAATGTGCTGCTAACCTGCATGTGCATTTCCAAAGGTGTGTGCAACTGACAGTTACATTTTATGTACTCTGTCTATGGTACTTCCACCTGTGTACTGTGTGTATGTTTGGCCCCACATTCATTGCATGTCCATCTTTCAGATGGTGACAGATATTGACATCTGAACAATGAGTATGGATGACTGCTGAATTGGGTCTTGCTGGGATGCATTGTGGTTGGCACTGCAGTTATCAGAACATGGCCCTGTCATCAACAGTAGTAGCCATAGGAAACCGGAACACAACCCTCCATGCCGACCACTTCCACACAATGTACAACACACAACAACCTAACACACAGAGCCCTGCATATTGTACACATGCAACAATCTATCCTGTAAATTGGGCCAGCTCAGGTAATCTGTGTTTCACAGTTATTAACCCCACTTGTACACGTTACTGCATTTCTACATAGGATTGTGGGGGGGGCACACCTGACAACTGTAAACATTTGCTATGACTGTACTGGTATTTCAGGTACTCTGCTGGCTTCCATTTCATTTTGTATTCTGACCTATCATGCAGACTAGGGCATATCAGTAGAGTACACATCTTAGGTTTTATTGACCTGCATTTTAGTTTCAGACTTCATACCCTGCAGAACTAACATACAACTGCCTGACCTGTTGCAGTCTGTCTGTGTAGGTCTGGAGGGGGCTGATATCCACTGCCATTAATTGGAGGCCTTAGCACAGCCTTTCTTTATGGTCATCTACACCTGTCCTGCTGGCTGAGGCTGTTGTTGGGAATGTGAACCTCACTGACATGCATGTGTGTGTCCTATGGGCACACATTTGGGCCACCACATGTACTGCAGTGGGATTTGTCACCTTATCTAGTACTGCTTACTTTGTTGACACCAGTATTTGTTATGGATTCCATACTGCCCATATAGGTGTCCACTATCTGCTGCCATCCGATTCAGCCACCTGATTCCCTTGCATGCTCACATCCATACCATAGCTACAACTAGTATATACTACTCCATTCAGCAATTGATAGGAAGAGTGAGTTACTTGTGGCTGTGCCAGTATCGAGGATGGTGCTGGAGGGCTGACTGTATCAGATGCACATAGTACACTCCCTATACATAGTAAAGCACAGGTAGTGTCATGTTTGGCATACCTTTTACTGTATGTGCGAGTCAGAGAGAGGTGTCATTCCCTGGGTTCCTACTGTGTTAGTGTATGTGCAATGCGTTGCCTCTTTGCCAAAGTCTGGGGATACTGGACACACCTCCTTCTGCCTACATGGGCAGGCTCAGGTTGTTCCTCCTCTGAGTCACTCTGTGCCTGTGCTGGCCTTGGCAATGGTGGGGGGGCTGTGTGGCCCTGCCCCTTGCTGTTCCTGCTGCAGCTATTTCTGTAGGATCATATTGTGTAGCATGGCACACACAATAATAATTTGTGTACATATAGCTGGAGAGTACTGCAAGGCTCCACCAGATATGTCCAGGCACTGGAACCGTGACGTGAGCATCCCAAACACATGCTCTATTATGATTCTGGTTTGTGCGTGTGCCTCATTATGGAGTTCTTGTTTGGATGTGTGTGCATTTCTGATGGGTGTCAGCCACGGCTCCAGTGGGTAACCAGCATCCCCCACTAGGTGGCCATATGGGATGTCCCCACTTGCAAATCTCTGGTACAGCTGTGTCATATGCCAGATGTGGGAGTCGTAATAGCTTCCAGGACTGGCAGCACACACATTCATTATAATGCCCAGGGCATTGCACATGACTTGGCAGTTGATGGAGGGGAAGCCTTTGCAGTTTATGTAGACCCTACCCTGCTCATCAGGTGGTGCTCTGATGTGTATATGCGTGCAGTCTATAGCACCCACTTCCTCCGGGTATTCTGCTATTTGGTGGAAGAGGCGCATATTTGCTGGTCAAAATCTCATGGGTGTTGAGTAAATATATCTGCTCACTGGCATGTGCTAACATGGCATCCAAGAACTGGTGGATTACCCTGTATGCTGATGCCTGTGAGATCCCCATGATATCCCCAGTTGGCCTTTGGAAGGTACCTGTGGCTAGTATACTTAAGCCTACACATACCTTGGTATATACTGGAATGGGTTCCCCTCTATTGGTTCTGTGTGTGAGGCATGGCCGGCACAGCTCAACAATTTGCTGTAAGATGTCCCTGTCCACCCTATAGTGCTCCACTATCTGCAGCTCATGTAGCCCCTGGTAGGTTACCCTGGGTCTGTACACTCTTCTCCTTCTCCTCATTGTGGGTTGGTTGTCAGCATTCTCATCCTCACCACCCTCAGCCTCTTCCACATATTGATGTATGAGAGCAACCGCAGCCCCTAACATTTTGTTAGTTTTGTCAGGTAAAATTTCCCCATCTGTGTCCACAGGTGGTGTAGAGTTTGTGGGAAAAACCAGAGTGAAAGGTGTTTGCATAGTTTATAGTAGTGTGCTGGGCTGGGCTGCTGCCTGTGTAATTGGCTGATTCTGATTCATTTCACCTGCCAGCTATGCTAGTTCTCCTTGATTGCCTTCCTACTACTGTTTTCCCTTCCCATTGCCTTCCTGTTTAAGCCCCGAGGCATGCCGCACATACTCAGTGCTCAGATGTGAACAGAGCTGCTATTTCCTGTTTTATTTTATTTTTTTTAAAACCCGGTGTGCGGCATGCACACCGGTTTAGGCAATGTAAACACTGCTAGGCAGCCTCAGACACACCCCCTTCCTTAGCTGTACTTAGCTAAGGGCAAACACAGGACACAGAGCTCCAATAAGCTTACAACATGCATGACACTCCCCCTTATGATGTCATCTACCTCTTAGGCTTGCACCATGGTGTTACTGCGCTTACACAGTTGGGTGCTAGCTAACACTGAGGGAAAATCTGTGATTCAGTATCAATCCCCTCATTTGCACAAAACTGACTGCTAATGCATAGTTACAAGACTGACACTCAGCCTTCCCCCATAGCAACCACTATTCAATGGTATTGTTGTCTTCTGCATGCCATTGACTATTATGGCAGAATGCTGATTTTGGTTTAAAAGCTTATTTCCAGCATTTTTTTTTTTGGGCCGATGCCGTTTGCGCACAGCTGCCCTCCACTTAAACGGCTGAAATCAGCCAACACAAAAGATTATTTTTTATAATTTTGCAACTATTTACCATGCCAATGGCCATCTATTTGGCCATTGGCATGCCTACTACATTGAATACATGCTTTGTTTGGAGCTGTCATGCCTCCGTTTTATAATTTGCAGAAATGTATTCAGTTGGTAGCTGAATACATTTCTACAGATTACACTATTCCTGCACAGACGCCTGCCTGCTTTCTGGATCACTAATTCACCTCATTTGCATGGTTTTCACCTGCAAATGGGGTAATTAGCATACAGGACCTGTGTCTGTGCAAGAATAGTGTTGGAGCGCTCGTGAACTTCCCGGGAGCTCATTCCTGGATAGCTCGTCGGCCATATTGCATCCAACATCTCTTGCACTACTTCTGCACACTGTGCAGAGCTTGCTGAATCCTGATGTGTGTGTGTGTGTGTGTGTGTGTGTGTGTGTGTGTGTGTGTGTGTGTGTGTGTGTATGTATATATATATATATATGCATATACACACACACACACACACACACACACACACACACACACATGTATATATTGCACACCTTCTTATCTGTACCTCCAGAATACAGCCAGTTGTATGCATGTTTGAATTATGATTGCAAGGAAAGAGCAAAATGATGATCGCAGTAATGTATTCCAATTTGTTACTCCTGGACAGTACACTGTCCCTAGAGAGGCAATAGAAATATTCTCTGCACATGTTTGTTGTATGCATGTGAGAAATTTTAAAGAAATAATGATCATACTGTCCTCAGTCAGCCTTCAATAGTTCTAAGTGGCCTTGTACACATATCTGAACATGACTGGTTTTAGACAAGGTGGGACCTAGGCTAGAGGTTGGGGATGGGACCCCCTGTTATCCAGTGAATATCCTCTTATACAGCTGGGGAGCCTGTGAGCCTGAGAAGCTCTGAAGGTTCAGACATATTGCAGTGCATTTTATGCATTATTTTTTATGCATTAACTATCCTTTTTTTCACTGCTAGCAAGAACAAGTATGGCTATGTCAACCTATGCACTCCCCTAACCATGGTAATTTGAATTAAGCAGAGTTTTTTTGAGGGTGGGGGTAGGGAGACAGGTTGTGTAAACATGTCTGACAGAAACTATGTATGTGTCCTGCATTGTGTGTCACCACAGATAAAATTGGTGATATTATTTTTCCATATGTTTTCACACGTGTATATATGTGCACACACACACACACACACACACACACACTCTCTCACTCTGCACATTTACTATCTGCTACAGGCAAATTGTAGAAACACCTATGGTATAGTTTTGGGTTGTGGAGAAAATAATCCAAACGGGGACAGGGATAGCATTCAGGCTCCATAAAGAACCACAGAGAAGAACCCAAAAAGAGAACCAAGCACTATGAAAAGATAGTACTACTCACTAAGCCATTATGCCAATAATCACTTAGTGTCACATACAACCTGTCGAAACTGTAAAAGACAACCACTTGTTGCACATAGTGCTGATGTTTCATTGTGATGGAAAGTTAAAGAAATTATAGCTAACCTTTTACAGTTGGACATATTGCATAATACATAGCAATGGTAATTTTTGCACTGATTTTAGCAAATACAATTAGTTGTATGATGCTGCTACTGCCATGAGAGTTTAGTAGATGTTTTATTGTGATAAAAAACAGGGTTAAGAGACTTTTATGCACAGATGGCTTCATAGGTTGTTACTAGGCTATCAGTCTTAGGGCCTATACAAGCCTAGCCATAGCAATTCCCTGGCTATTTCTTCCCACACTATTTACTTCCCTGGACCCCTGTCTAGCAGGGAGACTGACTTGATCCCCAGGGTGAATTTCCTTTCTCCCATCCAATAGTCAAGGTTTCTTTTGAAGAGGGCCAAAGAGGCACTCTGCTTGACATGTATGGGCAATCTATTCCAGAGTCTGGGGAGTCTCTGGGTCAGGAACCTATCCCTCCAGCATGTTTTGTTTATTGTGATGACAAGGTTTAGATCCCTGGAGCATGTGGCTCTGAGGGATTGTGATTTCTTTAAGTGTAGCATGTCCAGCAGCTCTGGGTTTGACATGGCCTTGTATGTTAAGCAGAGATTGCCTCTGAGTAGACGATATGCGACAGAGTATAGCTGGAGTTTTTTAAGGCGGTCAGCGTAGGGCATCTGTTTTAAGCCTGTGATTCTTTTAGTGTGGTATTTCTGCGGCCTTTCCAATTGTTGCAGATGTCTTGAGAGGTACATACAAAATGGGACGTTTTATTCTATAATGGGTCTAATGAGGGATGAGTACAATGGGACAATGACCTCCTTTTTTCTGGATGAAAAGCCCTTAGTGATGAGGTGTGCCACATAGAAGGATTTCCTGACTGTTGTGGTGATGTGGTTATTGAAGGTGAGACCACTGTCCACCTGTGTCCCTAAGTCTCTTATCACACTTTTGGTGTTTAGTGTACTGCCACCTATATGGTAATTCATGGGTACATGTTTTTTCCCAAAGGGGATAACTATACATTTCCTGGCATTGAGCTTGAGCCCGTGCTCTGGCACCAAGCATCTGTTTCTGTAAGGCCCTTTTGTAGAGTATCCACATCACTTGGGGATTCAATAATGGCTCCCAGTTTGCAGTCATCTGCGAACCTTGTCAGCTAGAGTCCCTTAGTGTTGGCCTGTACTTCAGAGAAGTAGATGCCAAACAAGAGCGGTCCCAGGACTGAACCCTGAGGTACTCCACTTGTCTGGAGCTGGATTTGGAGTTGGCTACTTTTACAGTGTGGGTTCTATCAGTAAGCCAGTCAGCAACCCATTGGGTGATGCAGGGATTAATGCCCAGCTTAGTAAGTTTATCTATGATTCCAGAGTGGGGGATGGTGTCAAAGGCCTTAGCAAGGTCTAGATAGGCTGTGTGGACCACCTTACCCTTGTCCACATCTCCGGAGACTGATTCAAAGAAGTCAATCAGGTTCAGGAGACAAGATCGGCCCTTCACGAACCCAAACTGGGTGGGGTCCAGTGTTTGAAGGTTGCCAATGTCTTTGTTTATAAGTTCCATGATAATGCGCTCCATGGCCTTGCAGATAAGGCTCATCAGACTGATGGGATGGTAGTTTCCGGGATCCAATGTGGATCCCCCCTTGTGGAGTGGGATAACTGTAGCTCTGCGCCACTCAGTGGGCATGAAACCTGAGGTGAGGCTATGATTAAACATGACACTTAGGTGAGGTGCCAGTTCATATTGTAGTTCATGTAGTACACAGCCCAGGATGTCATCTGGTCCCATGGATGCTGTATTCTTAGCTTTGGAGAGTGTGTTTTTTACCTGTGTGGCCATTATTACTGGAATTTGGCAATCTTCCGGTATTGAGATGGGCCATTTAGGGGGTGAGGGGGGTGAATTTGGCACTGAATTGATTTGTCAGGATATTGGCAATATCCTTGGAATCAGTATATTTAATGCCATTCTGTTTTTGCTCAGAGCAGATCTGAGCATTGCCATTTAGATTCTTGACATAGTTATAGAATGCCTTGTGGTTGTCTTTGGAATCTTTGGCAATTTTATTTTCGTAACTAGCTTTGGAGGATTTTATGAGGGATCTCAGTTTCTTACTGAGGATGGTAAGGGCTTGGCTTCTGTACATATCAATTACAATCACTTTATTGACACATCTCAAATGTCTGATTGTGATTTAAACAAATGGCCACAGGAAACCATTCCACCTTGTTTCATACAAGTACATACTAGCAATGCAAAGCCAGATTAATGACTGTGTAATTTAATCACAGTAGCAAGGTCATGTTCATCCATAGGCAGCTACAGTAATTATAGCAACTATGTTGACAATGCACAGACCAGATGTCTGATTATGACCACAGTAATAAATTTCAAATATGTTTCTAAAGATACACAAATGCCCACTAGTCATGTAAAGGCAGATTAATAACTTTTATCTTGAGCAAATTAAAGCAGGAGCAGTCACTTTCCTGCACAGATAGCCCCCCCCCCAAACCCAGCACTGATTCTAACAAATACAGTTTGTTGTATGATGCTGCTACTGCCATGTCAGTTTAGTGGTTGTTTTATTGTGATAAAAAACAACAGGGTTAAGAGACCTTTATGCACAGATGGCCTCTGTACATATCAATTACAATCACTTTATTGACACACCTCAAATGTCTGATTGTGATTTAAACAAAGGGCCACAGCAAAACATTCCAACTTGTTTCACACAAGTATGTACTAGCCATGCAAAGCCAGATTAATGACTGTATAATTTAATCACAGCAGCAAGGTCATGTTCATCCATAGGCATCCCCAGCAATTATAGCAACTATGTTGACAATGCACAGACCAGATGGCTCATTATGGTAAACATAAATGACCACAGTAATACATTTCTGATGTGTTTCAAACAGATTCACAAATGCCCACTAGTCATGTAAAGGCAGATTAATAACTTTTTAACTTGAGAAATGAAAGCAGGATCAGTCACTTTCCTGCACAGATAGCCCCCAAATCCAACAGTTATAACCACTTTGTTGATAGTGTACAACTCAGATGTCTAATTGTGATAAGAATAATGTCCACAGTAATGTATTTTAACTTTGTTTTACATATACAGTAGCCAAAGTAAAATATTCCAACTTGCTTCACACAAATACATTAGCCATGCAAAAAGCAGAATAATGACTGCTTAACTTAACCTAACCAACAAGTGGTGTGTCAGTCATTTTAAACCATAAACAGCTTCCCATGCCCAGCAATTGTATCCATTTTCTGACCGTGTGCACATCCAATGTCTGTAAAAATGACAGAAGTAATTTATTGCAACTCTGTTTAAACAAGCACACTATTGCCAGCCAATGTAAAGTATTGTAATTTGTTTCACATAAGTACATGTTATCCCTCCAAAGTTAGAACATTAACTGTTTAATTTAAACAAGCTACAGCAAACCAGAGCCACCCAGTTTCATCCACAGACAGCACTCCCTATACCCAGCAACTATATGGATTCTTTATATACCTTAGGTGTCTGATTGTAACAAAATAAATAATAATAATAATAATAATAATAAGAAGAAGAAGAAGAAGAATAACAGCAATTTGGTTCAACTCTCTTTCACATACACAGTAGCCATCCACATTATGATGTATTCCAGCTTGGTTGACACAAATTAGTCCATTCAAAGTGCACTTCCTATATCTGTTTGCAAAGGGAAAACATATCTTCTATAAAACATTCCATTCTATGTGATCTGCACCATGACCACAGCATTCCCTTGCAAATCCTCATGATGCCACCAATCATAATCTCCTGATGCTGGATTGTCACTGCAGCTGTTACCCTCCATTCTTCAAAGTTTCCAGGCATTTTTCTTGGTCCAGCTTACTGTGATGTAGGTAATTAATCATGGAACCTTTGAGGGTGTGTAATTCATTGTCTGTATCATGGGTGGGACCAAGCACAGGACCCAGAAATATTTGCAGTACTATAAACACAGACACTACAGCTTCAGCGGCTTTCAACATGGATGTGGTATAGCTCTTTTTTAGTTAGTGAAAACAAAGTTGGAAAAGTACCCTGACTGAGTGGCACCCTGAGCATCCACCTATTTTATCTATGCTTAAGGCCAGGCATAGCTGGAAAGCTGACTGCTTCAGAATACTGTCCAAAAGGGGCTTGGTTTTTAAACTAGTACCGTATACTAAGGAATAACTTCTGCAGTGGTGGCATTGTTGCCTCACAGCAAGAGGTTCTCCCGTTTGATTCTCGGCTTGGGTTGGGAGTGCCTTCTGTGTGGAGTCTGCATGTCCTCCCTGCGGTCGAGTGGGCATTTGAAAGACATGCATTGAATGGGAGTGCCTTCATTGAAGGTTGGGCGTCGAGCTAGCAACTCAACACTATAAAAAAACAACTGCCAATCATTAGCGGACCGGAGTTCCGCTGTGGCGACCCCTAACCGGGAAAAGCCGAAAGTCAAACAAACAAACCTTATACTAAGGAATACACTGACAGGCATCTAGAATGATTTGAGGATCTACAGTTGTTCATCATATTGATCACTGCAGCAATAGCCTTAGCTATATAGGTTATATCCTACATAAGACAGAACAGCTAGCCAGCTAGCTTCCAAAACTTCAGGGCACCTTCCATGTGCCCAAACCATCAGTCAGCGTGAGCTGAGCTGACTAAAAAGACAAGTCCTTCAGAGCTTTCATGATGCTGAAGAGTATGCTCCTCTGAGACATTGGAGGATCTAGGGTCAGCTTGTGCTGTTCCTTTCCTGGACAGATAAGTTCCTTCTTGAGGGAAAAAACTTCCATTTAAAAAAAAATATTTAATTACACTTTCCTGCTCAGGAAATTTATTTTAAAACTAGGTGTTTGTGTTTTAATAGACTGTCATGAGACTGTATTCTACTTTTAAGTTTAGAAATTGTTTAAACTAATTGAAAACCCTTTTTATGTAGAGAAACTGTGTTTATTTTAATTTTGGGGACACAAAATGTGTTTTGAAGTGCTTTTTACTGCATTTGTACATGAAAAAAAGTGACTTTTAAAGACTTTTCCATTTTACCAATTTTTACTGCTTGTTTTCCCCAGGAAAGAGTCACCTTTTTTTGGCTTGCCCATGGAACAAGATGTTGGTCCCATGGTAAATACTTTTTATAGGTTCATAGGACGATAGTAGGCTATTGGCCCAGAGGCACTTATAATCCTAGCCAAGAATTTCACCTATGTTCTCACAAAGTCAGCACCTGTTTCCCCTGTTCAGCAGGGACACAGGTGGGATCCCAGGGGTGTATTTTCTGTTTCCCATTGAGTCATCCAGATTCCTCTTAAAGTGGGCTAGTGAGGTATTCTGCTTGACATGGAGAGGGAGTCTATTCCACAGATGGGGAAGTCTTTGAGACACAAATATATTCCACCAACAAGTTCTATTAATGTCACAGACCAGGTTGAGGCCTTGCGTGTGGGTTATGTGAGTGGAGTTTGACTTATGGATATGCAGCAACTCCATCAAGGCTGGGTCTGAGATGGCCTTGTATGCCAAACACAGGTCACCTCTGAGCAGTCTGTATGAGACTGAGTAGAGGGATAGGGATTTTAGCCTTTCTGCATAGGATAGGTGTTTGAGACCCTCGAGTTTCCTAGTCAAGAACCTCAGTGGTCTCTCCAGCTGCTCCATGTGCTTGGCAGTGTACATGCTGAAAGGGGCATTGTACTCGATAACTGGTCTGATAAGGGAGGAGTACAGGGATGTTATGACCTCCTTGTTCCTGGATGAAATACCCTTACTTATAAGGGGACCATGTATGAAAGCGTTCCGTACAATGGAGGCAACGTGGTGGTCAAAAGTCAAGTTGCTATCAACCTGGATGCCCAAGGCCCTCACAACTGATTGCGTGCTTAGTATATTGTTATTAATGTGATAATTAGTGGGGACGTCATTTTCCCCAAAGGGGATTATGATAAATTTCTTGGCATTCAGTTTGAGGCCATGCTTCTGGCAACAGTCATTAGTTTGTGTAAGGTCTTCTTGGAGAATGTTCATATCACTAGGGGAATTTAAGACGGTGCCCAGCTTGCAGTCATCTGCAGACTTGATCAGCCACAGACCACTGGTTTTGGGTTGCACCTTAGAAAAGTATATCCCAAATAATAGTGGCCCCAAGACTGATCCTTGGGGT
The DNA here is from genome assembly GCF_019279795.1 of Protopterus annectens. Classification (NCBI taxonomy): domain Eukaryota; kingdom Metazoa; phylum Chordata; order Ceratodontiformes; family Protopteridae; genus Protopterus; species Protopterus annectens. Next base: position 124,829,086 of record NC_056727.1, read on the forward strand.
ACTCTGCTTGTTACAGGTCTGCTACTAGAGGTGGCTTCCCCTATTTTGAGTGAGTGGGTTCTATCAGTGAGCCAGTTAACTACCTATCTGGTAACATACAGGTTGATGCGTAGTTGTGGAGTTTATCTATTATGCCTGAGTGGGGAATAGTGTCAAAGACTTTGGCTAGTCAAAGTAGACAGTGTGCACTGTCTTACCGTCATCCATGGCTTTGGTAACTCTTTCAAAGAAATCGACCAAGTTTAACAGGCATGATCTCCCTTTGACAAAATCAGACTGTGTAGGGTTAAGCTTTTGGAGGTTGCCAATGTCCTTGTTTATAAGGTAAATTCAACAAGAAATCAGCAACTCAGGAACAAGTGGGGGAAGATTTTATCCAGCACGGAATGTACAAAAACAATGGTACAGGACGTAACCTCGTCCGTTATAACAAAAGGTAGTATCCCCCTTACTATCCCCCTTACTAGTATTGGTGTTATGCCTATGGTGTCTGTTTCAAATAATAATGTGGAGACGGATGTTAACGACCCAAGTAAGGTAGTTGAGAAAGCTAATGTACAAAGACCTAAAATTATACTGTATGACGGTTTCAAAGTATTTAATTACACTGCATCCGAGATAGATATTTCTTGTGCCAAACTGTTAAGTAAAGGTATGAAGTTCATACCTATGACAGGATGGAATTTAATTGACAATATTAAGGAGGTTAAAACGTATTGTAGGAAGCTGAATCTGGCTTTGCAATTTGATAAAAATAAGGATTCTAATACAAGGGGTAAGGGCGTAGCAGGAACGGATCTTATCAAAAAAAGCACTTATATACCCATTTCTAACCCCCATGTATACAATTTTGAGCAATTGGTGTGCAATGGTATATATTGGACATATAATAAGATGAAAACCCATGGGAACTCCACACCAGACAATTTAACTTTGATGGAAAGAAAAAGTTTACTTGACATTTTGAATAATAGAGAAATCAGGGTAATGAAACCCGATAAAGGAGGTGGAGCCGTGATATTTTATACTGATGAATATTATCAAGAGATACACAATATTTTATATAATTCAGGAAATTATGAGAATATTTCATTGAACCAAATTAATATAGGTCATAAGCGCATAGACCTTATAATAGAAGAGTATCTTATTGACAATAGAATATCCAATGATACATACTCTTATGTGAAGGTAGACCATCCGGTGTTGTCCAAGATGGTCGGTATTCCCAAAGTACATAAATCGATTGAACATCCACTTTTTAGACCTATTGTGTCAGGTTCTAGGTCCAAAACTTTCAATATAGGGAAATTGATCGATAGATGGCTTAAGAAAGTTTATGACAACATCCCCCATATAATAAAGGACTCTTGGAGATTTCTGGGTGAATTAACTAATGATAAATGGAGTCCGAATTTGATATATTTGACTGTGGATGTTATTGATCTTTTTTCTAGCATTCCGAAGGTGGAGGGCTTAGAATACTTCGAAAGAAGTTTAAAAAAGTACACTGATTTATCATGGGAGAAAGTTTGTTTAATTTGTGATATGATGTCATTAGTGTTAGACTACAATTACATCTCATTTCAAGGGGAGTTCTTTAGACAGACCAAGGGAGTGGCTATGGGAGCAGCCTGTGCTCCCATTTTCGCGAATTTGGTGATGGCGGATTGGGAATCCGAACATGTGTTTAAGAGTGAATTTTTTCAAGACATTGTATTATATGTCAGATATTTGGATGACATCTTTATATTGTGGAAAGCATCAGTGGATAGACTACATGAATTTATGCTCTATTTAAACAACACAGTAGAGTTTTTAAAATTCACTTATGACCATAGTTTCAAGGAAATTTCATATTTGGATGTACTTTTGAGTCATGACACACGAGGTTTTACATCCAGAATTTATAGGAAACCTACAATGTTAAGTTGTCTATCTCGCCTTCATTCTTGCTGGAGGGGTTCGGAGCCCCACTCTAAAAGCTCGAGAGTTGGTTCCACCGGCTCGAGGCTCCCCTTATATCCCACAATGCTAGGCGAGAGTTACCTCAGATCTCGTTTGCCGCTACAGCTTCGAGGTTGGTTTTCTACCGGTTCTTGGTAAGTGACTTTTTCTTGTGTAATTTAGTCTATCAAAACCCCTTTAATTTTAATATTTTTACTTATTTCCTTAGTTTAGAGAAATTTTTATCCTTCTAAAAAAAAAAAAAATTTCCGTTTTTTCCCTCAAGAACTTTAGGTTCTTCCCTTGGGCCTACAGGCCTTTTCTCTTCCCTAGTGGAGTGTGTGTGTATTATTTTATTTTAAAATCCTAGTTAGTGGTTTTATTATAATTTAACTTGACAGGGTGTAATTAGTGTGTTTGTGTGTGTGTTTGTTTACACCTGTTTAAAATGTCTAAAGAAGCAAAGGTCTCGATTCAAGAAGTGTGATGCATGCTGTCAGAAAATGTCTCTGACAGACGCTCACACTTCTTGTGTCTACTGTCTGTTTGCACCTGCAGGACTCCTGTGCTGTGTGCCATGGCTTCAGCCCCAGGATCCTGCAGGAAAGAAAAAATAAATTGGTATTAAGAGGCTTACTCAAGACAGAGGATTCTCTATCTGTTTCAACAGTGTAGCCCTCTAAGGCATCTAGGTCTAACTGAGCCGAGACCTAAGGTTTCTCAACCTCTGCCTTCATCGGCTCAGGCTGGAGCCGATAAGTCTCAGTCCACAGTTTCTGTGGCTCCCCAGAGCCGAGGTAGACCAGACATTCGGAGCCGACAACTAGGAAGAGGTCCAGGTCACCATCTCTTGGCTCCGTTCATTTGGCTCCAGGATCTCCCCTGCTGTCTGAACGGAGCCAAAGATCTCACTCCTCTAGGTCATCGAGGCTGTCGGATCATGACCTTCAGAGGGTAGTGAGTCGACTTCTTAAGTCCGAGGCACTGGCCCAGATGCTTCAGAGCCCGACTCATCAGTCGATGCCTGCCCCGTCCATCAACATATTCCTCCTTCGACTCTCTTGAGCTCGGCCGGAACCGAGACTGTGATAGCGCCGGAGCCGATACAATTGTCTTCGGCTCCGCTTTCTTCCTTGGAAGAATCTCGGCGCCGGACTTCCTCGCCGGCCCGAGGGGTGAGTGGCATCGGACCCTTGTCCGACCCTCTCCCTCTCGGTGCGCTGGTGAGTTCGGCTCCGACATCGGCCTCGAGCCATCACTGTCGGTGCCGAGGGGTTCTTAGCTTCTCGGAGCGGGGACCTCTGGCTCTGCCTGACAGGGGTGCATTCGAGGTCATGCGGAGTGTGTTAGAGCCTGGCTCTACTCCACAGTCGGCTCCGTCCGCCCCTCCCACGGTGCCTCAGGTTAAGTCGACTCACTCCCTCATCCCGGACCGCAGAGAGCCAGCTCCTCAGGAACCCCTGTGGGATTTCATCCTCTTCGAGGCCTCTCCTGATTTGGCAGAAGAGCCCCTCGGAAGAGGAAGTGTAAGAGGAAACACATTGACTCACCTGAGTCCATCACGTCAGACACAGATTTGGATGATTCTGAGGGTTCCCCCCATTCCCCTTCTGAAGATGTCTCATTTGCAGACATTCTGGAGATCCTGAAACAGAGGGGAAATTGGCCAGCCCTCAACCCTTCGGAGGACGAATCTGTGTATCTTGAGGCGTTTGGCTCTCGTCCTTCCACCTCCTGGGTGTCCCCCCCTTTAACCCCCTCATGCAGGTGGTTGCTAAGAAGGCATGGACGGCTCCTGATTCAGTGGACCCCACTCCCAGGAGACCCTCCAAGTTCATAACAGCACCAGCAGACAGACAGTTCTTAACAAAAGGAGTTTCTGTGGATGCTATGGTGGTAGCTGCTGCCACTAAGGAGGAGCTAGCTGATCCTTCAGTACCTGTCCATCCACCTAACAAGGAATCTAGGTCCATGGACAGGAAGCGGATGTTCTCGTCAGCGACATTTACCATGCATTCGCTGAACTACCTGTGCCATTTTACTCGTCTTCAAAGGGACTTGATCAAGGAAGCGAGTGAAATGTTAAAGGACCCTACAGCTGCGGGTTTCCAAGATAAGATGAACATGCAGCTGGCTACCCTTAACTCCATAACCAACTCCTCCATGCGCCTTCTTTCTTACGCGGCTGATGGAGCGAGCAGAGCCGCAGGGACAGGTGTGGCCTTACGTAGGCATGCCTGGATGCGGCTATGCAATTTTCAAGACGTCTTTCACTAACTCCCGCTTGATGGATCATCCCTCTTTGGTCCTCAAGTGAAAGAAACCTTGACTAGGTGCGAAACTGATGGCAAGACCCTTTCTGCCATCGGAGTCCATTTTTCTACTCCTTCTAGGCCTTACCCCAAAGGCCAGAAAGGTGGAAAGATGTGGTTCCGTAAACAATCTCAAGGGACTCAGAGTCGTTCCGCCAGAGGCAGAGGCGGAATAACAATGGTAGACGCGCCTAGGGGCAGGGGTCCGCAGAACCAGGGCAATCGGAAGCCTTCCTGACAAGCCCTTTCAGCATCCCTGAGGACTGCCCATCTTCGAGGCAGTCGGGGAAGATTGTCACTGTACCCAGTAGCCAGGCTATCCCTGAATCAAGACAAATTGGTACAGTCCATCATTTCAAGGCTATTCTATCCCCTTTCTTCGCATTCCAAATCAGTCAAAAAATCCCTTCCAGATGTTCCACAAAGGGATCTAGCGGTTTTGGAGATTTCAAAACTGCTTGCAAAAGAGCAATTCAGCCAGTTCCAGCAGACCAGCGAGGAGACAGAATCTACTCAAGGTTCTTTTTAGTTCCAAAGTAAACAGGGGACTGGAGACCAATTTTGGATCACAGTGTCTTGAACAGATCAGTCAAGAAAACAAGATTTCGGATGGTCACGCTGCAATCCATCCTTCCCCTTTGGGCAAAGGAAACTGGATGTGCTCTATAGACCTGGATGCACTATCACATAAAATAAACAGACGCCCAGAAGATTCCTCCGCTTCAGGCTGGGAACCAGTCATTTTCAGTTCAGGGCCCTGCCCTTTGGTCTCACCACTGCCCCGGTGTTTACCAAATGCATGGCAGTGGTAGCTTCTCACCTGAGACGACAAGGATTCCAGGTGTTTCCATATTTGGACGACTGGCTCCTCACAGCTCCCACCAAGCATCTCCTCCTGATGGCCAGAGATTACACTTTTCGCGTTTGTCAAAAGCTGGGTATTTCAATAAATTGCGAAAAGTCTGTTTACTATTACCTACATAGGCAAATCTAGATACAATAAACATGTCTGCAAGACTAACACATCAGAGAATAACAGACATTCACAAACTGGTATCACTCCTTTTCAACAACAACAGAATCAAAGCCAGGTTAGTTCTGAAAGTGTTGGGAATTATGGCAGCGGCCATACCTCTGCTTCCATTAGCCAGATTCCACATGCGGATCCTTCAATGGATGCTCTTTACTCAATGGTCATACCAGCAACTTCCAATGTCTCACAACATTATGATCACGCAAGCGTGCAAAAATCATCTCATGTGGTGGATGTCTTCCCCTCAGCTCTTGTTGGGAAGACCCTTTGTTCCACCCCTCCGGTTGCTACTCTGACAACGGATGCCTCCCTGATCGGGTGGGGGGTGCATTATCAGGGCAGGATGGTCCAGGGCACATGGCAACCAAACGAATGCCACTTGCACATAAATGTTCTGGAGATGAGAGCAGTGCTTTCAAGCCCTTCAAGTCTCTCTTCCCTTGGGAACGATTGCAATCCAAACAGACAATATGTCTGTAGTGTGGTACATCAACAAACAAGGCGGAACCAGATCATACCCCCTGTGTCGAGAAGCACTCAGACTGTGGCAATGGGCGATTTCTTCTCAGCGGTTTCTGATAGCAACGCACATCCCCGGAAAGTCCAATCAAATTGCGGACAAGTTGAGCAGAGCTATACTCATGCCTCATGAGTGGTCTCTGAAAGACTCTGTAGTGAGAGAAATTTTTCTCAAGTGGGGTCAGCCTTGCTGCGATCTTTTGCTACTCCCCAAAACAGCAAGTGCAGAGAATATTTCACTCTATTCCCTTTACCAGGCCAACCCAGCAGAGACGCTCTAGTCCAAGTTTGGCCCCGGGACTTCTGTATGCATTTCCTCCTTTCCCACTGATCTCTCAAGTGATACAGAAAGCTATCGCTCAGAAGGCCTCATTGATCCTCATTGCTCCTTACTGGCCTCGACAAGTGTGGTTCCCCTTTCTACATCTTTCTGGAATCTGGACCTAGTTCCAGATCTTTTGATCCATCAGTCGGGTCAGTTTCATCGCTCCCTCCCTCGCTGAACCTCACTGCTTGGTTCCTCCAGTTCCAACCTTAGCCAGGCTTCCTCAATTATCTCACTCTGTTAGAGATATTTTGATAGCTTCCCATAAATCTTCCACTCGAAGATTTATTTGAGTAAGTGGAAACGCTTCACATATTGGGCTCAAGGAAAGGACATAGATCCTTTCACTGCTTCCATCCAATTAGTCCTTGATTTTCTAGCTGAACTCTTCCATGCAGGTTCATCTCCTCTACACTTAAAATTCAATTGGCAGCTATTTCTAACTTTCATGTGGGTATTTCTGAATCTGCCTTAATGTCCCACAAGCTTTGCAAAGCCTTTTTGAAAGGAGTTTTTCTTCTCAGACCTCCTATAAGAAATCCTCCTTCTCCTTGGGACCTAAATTTAGTTCTTGCTTCTTTGATACTTCCCCTTTCGAACCTGCAGTCTCCTGTTCTTTAAAATTATTATCATGGAAAACTCTTTTCTGGTAGCTATTACATCAGCTAGAAGAGTTTCAGAGCTTCAAGCACTCAGCTGTCGCCTCCTTATCTTTTGTTTCATAAGGACAGAGTATCCTTACGAACTAACCGTCCTTTTGCCTAAAGTGGTCTCCAAATCTAAATCAAAGCATTGATCTACCTGTCTTTTTTCCAGAATACTCCAATAGGTCTGAACAAAAATTACACTGCCTGGATGTTCATCGTCAATTGAGGTACTACTTGGATAGAACAAAACAGTTCAGAAAATCTGATCAGCTGTTTGTCTCGAAAGCAGAAAGGGACTTTCAGTTTCAAAGGTATCATTATCCAGATGGCTAACATCTTTGATTTCCCTTGTATATGAAATTAGACATCAAAAGCTGCCTGATAAACCTAAGGCTCATTCCACCAGAGCTTTGGCTACTTCTTTAGCCTTCCAAGACAGACTGCCTATTGACACCATTTGTGCAGCGGCTACTTGGGCTACTCCTCACACTTTCATTTCTCATTATAAGTTGGATTTAGCTTCGAGGCATAGAGCTAACTTTGGTTCCACTGTTCTCAGGAGTCTGTTCTCCCATCCAGCAAGAATGAAGATAGACAACTTAACATATAGAAGTTATGTTCTTACCATAACGCTCCATGTTAGTTGTCTTCTTCTCGCCTTCTTCTAAGGCCCCACCCTCCTTCCCCCTGGCCTGGACAGACCTAGAGGAGTTGTGATTGTGACCTCTCTTTCTACCACCTCTTTCTTAGACATATGCTATTATGCATATTTCCTGGTTCAGGATGTAGGTCACCCTTCTTTCTTCCTGTTGTTAGAGGTGGACTCTGTTTTACAGTTATTCTGTTACTATTATAAGCTGGGGTTAGCTTACAAACGAGATCTGAGGTAACTCTCGCCTAGCATTGTGGGATATAAGGGGAGCCTCGAGCCGGTGGAACCAACTCTCGAGCTTTTAGAGCAACCCATCCAGCAAGAAGAAGGCGAGAAGAAGACAACTAACATGGAACGTTATGGTAAGAACATAACTTCTATTTTTCGAACGACTATGTTCATTACAGTAGTAACCACCCCCATATGTATTTAAAAATGTGATTAAAGGGCAATGCATACGTGCAGCAAGAATGTCATCCAATACACAGATTTTGGATACGGAACTAAACGTCATCAGGTAAATGTTCATTAGCTGAGCTTACCCTGAAAAGATGGTTATGGATGTCATTAGATACGTACATAATGAATGGGGAATTAAGTACAAACCCTTATTAGGATGTTATAAATTGGATAAACAGGTAGGTCTGGATAGTGATACATCAGGTAGGGTTTGTACACTTACATACACTCCTAGTACATATATTATAAAGGAAATTCTAGAAAGATACTGGAAGACATTAACTGTTATGGACATGGAACAAATATTAGGATCAAAACCAAGATGTGTATATAAGACAGCCCCTAATATGAAAAAGTTATTAGAAAGAGCTAGTTATAATACACAAGTAAATGATATATTTAAGGGCACATCCAAATGCGGAAATTGCAAACAATGTAAATACATTAACCTGAATAAGGTAATTAAGTTGGATGATATCTGCCATACTATTATTAAATGTAGGAAAGGAAATTGTAATACCAAGCAGGTGGTCTATATTGCTGTATGTATAAAATGTAATGCACATTACATAAGCAAGACAGAAAGGCAGCTGAAAAAGCGTATTTATGAACATCTTTATAAAATAGGAAAATGTGACACAAAAAATGCATTATATAGACACATATTAGAGAAGGGTGATGACCACAGCTTTTTATTTTCTATTATTGATCAGGTGATTGACACACCTTTTGGGGGAGATTGGAAAATGAGATTGGCACAATTTGAGAGCAAATGGCAAATTTTAACAGATGCCACGAGACCGCCAGGTCTTAATGATTTTATCAGTATCAAACCTTTTTTAGCTTTAGAATAGCATATTGTTGCCATTATCTCAACTGGGTATATCTGTATATATGTAGTTAGCACAGTAGTAGATTGCACCGGAATGTGTTTATACAGTATGCATTTTTACATGTGCTTTATATATATATTATTTGCACACATTTAGGTTGGGTAATTGGCCTTGTTAGCATTTCCTGCTAAGCATTTTTAATACACAAACATTTATATTTTACATATATAGTAACAATTTTTAAGATTTTATATTCATATATATTTATATATTTATAACTGTTTATACATATATTTTCAGTTATATATTTATATATACGTGTTAGTGTAGAATATTTTGTTGTTTATTTTTTGATTTATTAAGTTATAGATGTATGAAAATAGTTTATAGTATAAGTGAATGCTTGCAATGTCTCTTTAACTTATTTGGCGGACTTTTACAACAATTACATCATTATACAATTAAGGGATGAGTATATATATCTAATGGTTGTTGCTTTTTATTGTTCTGATGAAGACTGTGGTACAGTCGAAAGCGTTAAACCAGGAGTTGTGTTGTGTTATATTTAATTAAATTGTGACTACATCCTTGTCGTACGAGCAGTTCTTCATATTCTTCACATTCCATCCATCATTTTTGTTCCTTGTTTATAAGGTCCATGATAATGCGTTCCATGGCCTTGCAGATCAGGCTAGTTAGGCTGATGGGCCTATAACTGCCTGGGTCAGTGGACGCTCCACCTTTGTGTAGAGAGATGACAGTGGCTGTCCTCCATTCAATTGGGATGAAGCCAGTGCTCAGGCTTTGGTTGAATAAGGTGCCTAATGGTGCTGAGAGCTCATGCCTGGGTTCATGTAGGATGGAGCCAGGGATGTTGTCAGGTGTTATGGAGGCTGTATTTTTTGCCTTTGAGAGGGCATTAAAAGATTTGCTCCCTGGTGAAGAGGAGGGGGCAGGTGCTGAGGATGTCCTGGTTTACTGATGGGGGGACAGGGAGAGAAAGTTTTCACTGAACCTGTCTGCTAACAGGTTGCCTATATCTATAGTGTTTGTGTATGTGGTGTTCTTGACCACCAGTTCAGAGTAGTTTTGGGTGTTACCTTTGAGATTGCGGATGTATGTCAAAAAAGAAAAAAATTAAGCAAACAGCCTTTCCCACCACAACAGGCTAGCAGTTTGTCTCAGACACAAGTGGGTGACTCTGCTGTTGTCACTGTCGTACCTCAGACCATTCATTTTTTACCCTTGATCCTTCTGGTGTAGCACCTACAGCCACTGTGGACCAGGGGTTGACCATATTCTCAGTGGCTGTTAGCGTCCCCTCAGTGGGTAGGAGAGAGCCACATATATCAGTCCTGGGAGAGGAAACAGGAAGGCTTCCCTGTTTTGACAGAATGTTGCGCCCATCCCTGGGGAAGTTGTTGTTGACATTAATATAGAGGATTATGAGTGGTTTGCTGATGCTAACCATGTTATTATGTGATCGAGACACAGATGCCAAGGATTTCACCTCGAGAGCTAATATTGGCATCCATGTCGAGAACACACAATAACATGGTTAGCATCAGCTAACTACTCATAATTCTTTGTAGTACATAGAGTTAAAGTAAAAATGAAAAAAAAGTCAAGTGATTTACTGGCTTAAAAAGCATTAAAACCATAATTGAGCCCTTTCAGAAAGGTAGTGCAACACTGTCCCTTCTGCTTACAGTCATCTTCCATGCCTGTCAACTGTCCAGATTTTTGCCACCTATGTTGGATGCATTCCTCATGAAGTCTGTGTTTTTTGGCGAACTACTGAGGGTTGAAGACACTAAATAATGGCATACATTTAGGATTCAAACCTCATACCATTCAGTAAATTGGGTGAACACACATCCTATTATTCTAGTAACTTTCTAGGTTTAGAAAAGGAAGTCTGGGAGACGTTATCAATGGACAGCAGGTAGAAACAAGTCTTTTATTCTGCCTCTCTCATTTGTACTTGCAGATTTTGCTGCCTAGCAGGGGACCTGACCTTAACAACTTTAGCAGTGGCTGCTTAGCATTTGTTAAGATGAGAAATGCTTAACTTATTTGTCTTTTTTCAAAAATCAGAGCATAGTCAGCATGCAACATGCACTACAGAGCTCAATTTTTCCTGTCAAAAAGAAACAGAAAATTAAACATGTGTCTACCTCTTGTCAAATTTCCTTAGAGATATTAGTAGTTTACTAGGTGCGGCTCAGGATTTAATTCAGGCTATTGATCCATCTTATAAAGGATCGGGTGGTGCAATGGTGCAGCAGTTAACATTGTCGCCTCACAGCAAGAGGTTCTCTTGTTCAATTCTCAGCTGAAAAACCTTCTGTCCAGAGTCTGCATGTCCTCCCTGCATTTGCACGGACTTCTTCTGGGTACTCTGGTTTCCTCCCACATTTCAAAGACATGCGTATGTAGTGTTTCTCCCCGGGCCTCCGCTGAAAATAGGATCTGTCGTAGTCAGACTTTCCCGGTTAACAAATGTTAAATAAATAAATAAATAAAAAATAAAGTAGTTTCTGGTAAAAGAAAGAGTGGATACTCTTTTTCTTAAGAGATTCAGGATGAAAGGCCAGATACAGGATTTTCTTCCCAGACTCAGAGGAGAGCTACATTTCTTAATCTGCCTGTGGGGATTTCTCTTTCTGAGACTATTTCCAGAATGTGCCAGTGTTTCATTGGGAGAACTGGGATTTATCAGTCCCTCAGAAAATACTATGAGCTGCTATAGAAGAAATTTCCAGAACCTCCACCCATTCCTCCAGTCCTGTCAACTTTGGAGGATGTATGTGCTACTGCCTGAAATGTTTTTATAGTCAGCCAGCTGCTCCTTAAAAGGCCAATTGGATGTATAAAGTTACTTAGTCTTTTAAGTTTTTATACACGCTTCCAAGACCTAACCTAGCAGCTATGGCTTTATTTGGTTAATCTTACTGCTGCTAAACATTTAGTTAATTACAATCCTATACATTTTGATAAGGATGGGAAGATTATTGATAAGTATGGGGGGATGCATGCTTCTTCATCTTTGAATTTCAGAATTTTGAACTGTCAAGCTCATATGTTAAAAATGTATTCTGCCCATACCTCTCAACTGTACAGAAAACCTATTATTCTATCAACTTTCTAAGTTTGTAAGAGCAATATTTAAACTCTGTCCCTATTTGTCCCCCCATCATTTTAGACTTTGTCCAGATTTATTGCTCTAAGAGGTTGAGATGAATGATTATGCCTAATTGTGAAAGTATGAGGAATGTTTTTGTCTGCAGTTAACTCTTGTTCATAGGTTGGTACTAGGCTATAGGCCCTAGGGCCTATACAAGCCTAGCCATAACAATTCCCTGGATATTTATTCCCACAATATTTACTTCCCTGGACCCCTATCTAGCAGGGTGACTGACGTGATCCCTGGGGTGAATTTCCTATCTCCCATCCAATCGTCAAGGTTCATTTTGAAGATGGCCAAGGAGGCGCTCTGCTTGACATGTATGGGCAGTCTCTGGGTTAGGAAATGTGAGGAAAAAATCTTTAAGTAATTTAGTTACACTCTTTGTTTGCAGTGTGTTAGTACTTCTTCCAGTACTTTGGCCACTGGTAGTGTTTTGAGGAAGTTTGCCTGGTTGCATTTTCAGAAGCTGCCAGATGATGTTAAAGATGAGATTTTAAAATTTTCTTTGGATAGAGATTTAGTTTTAATCCCTCTGCTGCAAATGTGATCAAAATGTAGAGAGGAATCTGTAAGATTTTTCTGTCCTCCTTTTCCAACATTTCAAATGGATTCTTCGACTGCTCATCCACTTTTGGCAAAAAAAAAAAAAAATCAAAATAAACAGTCTTAATAAAATGCAAGTAAACAGATATTTAAGAAGAAATGACAAGGTGGACCCAAACAGAATTCTGAAACCTCCCATAACCAAAGACAGTCTAACAAGTCCTAATGACTATTTAAGGGAACTTGCCCCACTTCCTGCCTTGGCAGCCCCATTTCCCTCCCAGAAAGTCTGAATCTCCACTTTTCTCTTTGACAACAGAAAGTTTTAGACAAGTGGATCATGAAGATTATTCATCAAGGTTACAGATGGCAGTGAGAGGAAATTCTTGCTTTCCAGGGGGTAATCCATCATCCACTAGGTCAGACTTTTTTATTCCTACCTGTCCTTCATCACATGCTTACTCATTGTGTGATAGAACCAATTCCTCTTTCACAGGTGGGGAAAGGTTTTTATTCAAGGATCTTTTTAGTGCCAAAGAAATAAAAAAAAATCCTTGAAGATCCATTCTGGATCTTTCTTTCCAAAACCTATTTGTGATAATGCCCAATTCAAAATGATGTCACTTCATTTCTTCTTCCTCATTCAAGTTTCCTGGTAACACTAGATCTGAAAGTTTCTTATCGTCACATCCCTATTCATTTAGACTCCAGCTGTTTCTTAAGGTTTTATGTGTCTTTATCACATTATCAGTTCTCTGCCTTACCCTTTGATCTATTCACTGCACCAAGAGCGTTCACAAAGTGCCTAGCCCCAGTTATAACTCATTGCAGGGTTCAGGGTATGAACTTTTTTTCATATTTAGACAACTTGCAGTCTTTTCCAAAGTGGCAGGAATCTCTGTCTTGGGTGAGACATCACTTACATAAGTTGGGATGCCAAGAGAACATTCAAAAGTCTTGTTTGACTCCTTCATGCAGTATTGTGTTCCCGGGCTGTCAGCTAGACACCTCAGTTGAAAGAGCTTTCCTTCCGCAGGAAAAAATAGATCTATATCAAGATTTGTTTCTAAGGTTTTTCATTCAGACTTCGGTCACAGTGAGTAAATACCTCAGGATTTCGGGTCTCATGGCATTTATGATTCTCATGATACACCCGACAAGACTCCACTGGAGAACGATACTGTTGTATCTGAAGTCTTTTTTGTCCCAGCACCAACATACTTTATAATTTCTAATCCCAATGTCGGGGTTTGTCAGAAGAGAAATCACTTGATGGAGACACCAAATATCATTAAATCAGTGTCTTCCCTTCTCCCTCCCTGTTCCAAAGCAGTCAGTCACTGCAGACACATAGGACTTTGCTTGGGGAGCAGTTTCAGAAGAGATAAAAGTGCAAGATGTGTAGGACACCAAGGACATATTGAAACACATAAATATAAAAGAGATGCTTTCCCTGATCGAGACACTCAACTCTTTGAATTATCTTTGGTCCCCGTACCTCTTCAAGTTGTTACAGACAATACAGCAGTCATGTCATACATCAAAACGCAAGGGGGAAGCAGACTGTACCCCCTTTGTAGACTAGTTATATTAGCTTGGGATATAACTTCACAGAAGAATCTCACTCTACAGGTATCCTACATTCTGTCAGAGCAAAACTGTGTGTCGGACCAGTTGAGTATGACAAGAGCAGACCTTCATGAATGCAAAGTAGATTAATGGTCTTCCAAGATTTGATCCATCTGTGGAAAGTTCCTCAAGTATACTTGTTTGCCTCCTCTCTGGACAATCAGCTGGAAAGATTCTGCTCCAAGACTCCAAGCAAGAAAGCCCGAAAGACAGACGCCTCTTTTCTTTTCTTTTCCTTGGACAGGAATGCTTATGTATGCTTTTCCATCCTTTCCACTGATATACAGGATACTTCTGAAGATTCAGAAGAAATGATCAAAGATCACTGGTAACTCCCTTCTTGTCCAAACAGCTGTGGTTCTCCCTTCTTTTGGAAATGGGCTAGGACAATTGCCACAAGCTTCCTAACACACTGGATCTACTCACACAAGAACAGGGTTGTTTGATACACCCTGACCCCAATCAACTTCAATTGACTGCCTAGATTATAGCGTCTTGATTCCCTTTAGGCATCTGTTTAGTGAGGACATGTGGCAGGTACTAATGGTGGCAAGAAAACCTGCTAATAGAAAATCATATATTAGTAAGTGGAAAAGGTTTTCTAATCGGTGCCCACAACATAAATAGCACCCATTCAGGACTAGTTGTTCTCTGTATTTACAATATTTGTATGAATTACTATCCTATGTTCTTTCTGACTTCTCCATTGAGGTTGTTTTAATGGTCATTTCTTCATGCCTGCCCATGGATCCTCCTCTTTCAATGCATTCTCATGTCAAAATGTTTTTGAAAGGGGTTTTGTGCAAGAGGCCTCTGAGGAAACATATGGCTCCTCCTTGGGATCTTAATTTTGTGTTAGAGAAACTAACACTTGATCTGTTTGAGCCAGCTAACCTGGCTGACTTGAGGTTCTTAACATGAAAAACAGTTTTACTGATTGCTCTGACCTCTGCAAGAAGGGTACCTGAGTTGCAAGATCTTATGGTGAGTCAACCCTATCTCATTTTCCACAGAGATAGTGTTTCTTTGAGAACTA
Source organism: Protopterus annectens (assembly GCF_019279795.1). Classification (NCBI taxonomy): domain Eukaryota; kingdom Metazoa; phylum Chordata; order Ceratodontiformes; family Protopteridae; genus Protopterus; species Protopterus annectens. The sequence continues at coordinate 124,844,211 of NC_056727.1, forward strand.
ATCCTGCTTGTATGCCTGAAGTGGAATCTGAGTTTCTTTAAGACAAGCTATCTATCTTCCTGTTTTCTTTACTGAACCAAAAATGAGAGATAAAGGATACTCAATACCTTGGATGTCCACAGACAACTCAGGTACTATCTTGACAGAAGCAAATCTTTCAGATCTTCAGACCAATTGTTCATTTTTTGTGAAGGTGAGAAGGGACAACCTGTTTCATTGTTATTCTCAACACAACAAAACTATTCCAGGCAGGGTTAAAACCCACTCTACCAGGGGTTCATCTATTGGCTTTTTGGAAAAGGCTGGATTGTAGAAGTATTCTAGAAGTTGCTACTTGGTCCTCTGTACATACTTCTACAAAGCACTATAAGCTCAATTCCTTCTCTAGGTCTAAATCACGTTTTGTTAAGACCATTCTCTAGGGGGTCCTCGACTCTTCTCCTTCCACCTCCCACATGTAGTAAGCAAGGGTAATCTACCCAGATAGCTAAGGCTACTGCAGCAATGATCAATATGATGAACATAATAAAGTGGTGTAAGTAAACTTACCATAACAGTACATATTCGAATGATCACTGCTTCAGTAGCCACTCCCTCGCTCCTTCTCCCTTCTTTTTTGGTGTGTTGTTTATGCCATATGCCAGGGTGTGGACATTTATGTTTTGTTATTCCTAGCATTGTTCTTTCAGGGCTCATCCTCTCTGTCTATGCTGATGTGAAAGCTTTGAAGGGCATGGTGCACAACCCTATCTTTTTAGTCAGCTCAGTTTAAACTGACTGACGGTTTGGGCGAATGGAAGGTGCTCTGATTCTTTGGAAGCTGGCTGGCTGTTATAGCCTATGGAGGATATAACCCATATGGCTAAGGCTACTGTAGCAGTGATCATTCGAACTTATATAATTCTTCTTTCTTTCTGAGTGTATTGTTTTATCATCTTTATGAAGGATCTTTTTATTGTATCATCTTTGTTGATTCTTTACAAATTAACCCACATGTTCACTGCTATCTCTAATGCTAATTCAGAAGGTCAGTTTGAAAATGCATACAGCTATAATGTGACACATTTGTTTACTAATCTCTGCAATTTAAATGCAAACATGTTTATGGACAGTTTCATATGCATTATGAGTATCACATATATCATTAATATTGTAATATCAACACATGACCTTACTTGTATTGTTTGTAATTCAAGAACAATATTCATTTTCATACTGCTTATTCATCTTAGACAGGAGAAATGCATGTCACAGTGATTGGTATTGTAATACTTCATTATGTCTTTAATTTTATAGTAGTCCCACTTTGTACATGGAAATTATAAACTGTTAAGCTAAGCACTGTAATATATACTTTTAAATATATTAAAAACAAGTCTCCAGTATAATACAGTAGGGAAAAAAGCCATCAGGTTTACAATAGCTATAGTTGCAATTTTTTTTGAATGCATTGTTTGTGATGGCATGTAACAGTTTAGCATATTACATTAGTAGTTGTAAGATTATGAAATGCCCAGTAATGCATTATCCTTCTCTTCTTACACTTACTATAGATGACTATCTGTTTTTGCTGAAGAATTGTGCTAGTATGAACCTGATACAGAAACTGACACAGCCTTGGAATGGAAAGCCAGCAGTGATATCAGTTGGTTTTGCTGTTCTGGCACTTGTTTCAACAGATAACAAGGAGATTGGATTTCAGCTACTGGAAACAATTAAGATAAGCAATTACAGTAAGTAGGGACAACAGCAATGATAATCACATAAACCATTGTTAGAAATATTTATTTTAAAATTAACCTAATATAATTTTACTTTGTATAACTTATATTTATTGTACTGAATAGTGGAACTATGAACATTGGAGATCTTACTACTGTATTCCTCCAGCATTTTCTTTACATTGGTTACAAGTAAGTTAGGACCACTTGGTTCTTTTCTTAAAGTAGACTTTGATTTTTATGTCCATATCAAGCAAGTAATCCGATGTTGTCTCTCATGTAATCCGATGTTGTGTCTCCATCCGAGTTCATCCTGTGGGTTATCAGATTTGACTCTGATCTGAGACCAGCTATTTCCAAAAGACTTCAACCTCCAATCTCTGCCTCCTCTACCCATAATATCCTGCTCTATACTGAGTTTTCCAGATCTCGTTTGTAACCTTCCAGGATAGCAGCTAGAATTTGAGCTCTGCTGGGTGTATCCTTTTTGTGTACATTTGTGCTTTGTTCATCACTTTTTTCCTCTACCCTAGTTTTTTTCATAGTAGATAGTGTGTTGTAGTTGTCTAGCAGGTTGGGTTAGGTAGTGCGGGTTCAGCTTTAGTGTAGTGCTTTCTTGTAGTGTTTGCATGCTTTTCCTGCCTTGTTGTATGTAGTTTTTCTCTAAAGTTGATACTTTTCTAGTAATAGTGTTGTAGTGTAATTTTTGTATAGTTTATTGTACCCCTCATAGTTAGGAGGTTCTTTATCTGGTATGTTGTGTGTAAACTATTGTACAAGTATAAGAGGTTTAAGAAGTGTGTGGTGTTCATCCACAAGCTTCTTTCTCAATACTTGCATGATCGGTTCATGTACTGTCTCAGGGACCCTCACTTTGTGACCCAGTGCTCCATTTGTGACAGCTTTGGCTCTAGAGCTGTTAATATACATAGGGCCAAGCTGGTTCTAAAGGGTGTTCTACCCACTGGGGATGCTTCCTCCTCCCCCGCTCCGGCTAATAAGCATGATAAAAATCATTGGGGTCAGAAGGAGGGGACTAAGGACCCCAAATCATCTAAGTGGGGATCTCAAATGAGTGGCTCCCTGTGCTTCTAGCCGGCTGGATTAGAAAATCCAAAGATCATTAGCCCCATCTTTAGATCCAATGACTGAAATCCATTCTCCCACAGTGTCGGCTGTTGGGAAGGCCCCTTCCCTAATGATTAGTGCCCCTAGCCCCTTCCTGTTGAGAGGGGCTCCTTCAGGCTGGATTAATTCACCTTTTCCCCCTCTACTGCTCAGGAATTTTCCCCAGGAGTCTTTGCTTTCTTTGCCCCAGATCCAATACTATCAGGTTAGAGCCTGGTCCTTGGAGCCTTTTACCAGTAGGTGAGCTTCCAAGCTTCCTTCAGTGGCTTCTTCATCTCATTTGGTCCAATCATTCAAGATTATTAGACTTGCCAATATGGAACAGCTGATGTATTCTTTTTTGCAAGTCCAGATGTAGTTAAGCCTGATCTCTTTGTCTTCGGGCCCTTGACCTGAGGCTTCAGCTCCAACTAACTTGTTTTCTTTCTCTGGCCTGGTGGATCTGGGGTTCCCAGAGCCAGTTCCCTTATCACCTTTGGGTTCAGATCTAACAGCCTGGCCAGTCTTGGTGCCTACCTCTGTTATCACTTTCCATCCTTGGCAGATTTGAAGTTGAGTGGGCCTAGGAGCCAACCTTTCAGGGCTGGGGCTGCTGGGTCAGGGTCAGTGCATTTGTTTTTGGAATCATCTCTTCCACTGTGTGCTCCAGCTTTCAATAATTTGACTTCAGTCTTGGTGTTGGGGCAGGTGGGAGCGGCCCTGGAGTCTGGCATATACTTGGAGTCTTCAGATCCCTGGGTGCAGGCTCCAGGTGGCCTGCTTCAGTCTCTGCATTTGATGTTAAATATTTATTGTTGATGTTCTCCCACCTGGAGAGGGAGTGGTCAGAGACAACTGGCATCCTTCCCCCTTCATCACCTTGCCTGTAGACCCATACCAGCTTGCTCCAGGAAAGCCCATTCCAATTGGCCGCCAGACTACCTGCTCTCAGAGACTCCTGCATGTTCCACTTCTCCCCTGGATTCCTCCGGTTGGGAATGTCATAGCAAGAGGTGATGGAAGAAGAACACCTAGATTCTCCAGAAGAATCTCTCAATGAGGATACCAGCCTCAAGGAAGGGGAGGGGGGTCCACAACCCCTCCCTCCAAAGATGCCTCTTTTGGTGACTTCATGGAGCTATTTTGCCAGTGTGGGATTTGGACAGCTGAAAGTCCATCTCTGGTGGACTTGGTACTTCTGCAAGAATTTGAGGTGAACCCATCAATGTTCTAGGTGGTCCCCCCCCCCCACTGCACTTATTAACTTAGTGTCTCAGAGGACATGGGGGGAGCCCAGTATGGTGTAACCAATTCTCAAGAAGCCCAATAAAATCTTGACCCCCCTCCCAAGGATTGACAACATTGTTGTAAAGGGCCCAATGTTGATAGGTTCATAGATTAGTACTAAGCTAACTGCCCTTGCGAGCCATTTTAAGCCTAGCCAATTATCCCTTATGAGACTCAAACCTTGCACCTTGTGTTTCTAAGGCAAACACCTTAACCATTAGGCCACCCTCCCAACCCCTTTGCTATTATGGTGGCAGCTGTCACCAAGAAGCAAATCTCAGAAGAGTGTTAATCGATCCACCCCTCCCCCCCCAATAGGGAGTTAGAGAAGCACTCCTACATGTCAACCACCTTTTGCCCTGAGAGGGTTAAATTATCTGGCTCACCTGACAAGACTTCAGCAAGATATCATGTTTGAAGTGCCAAGAGTGGTTAAGATACAGCGGACTCTAGATTATCAAGACCCTGGAGACACAGTTGTCCACCTTGCAGTCTATTTCTAACTTGTCCATGCATCTCCCATCCAATGCAGCTGATGGCATATCCTGGGTTGTTGGCACTACATACTGTGTGTCACCATGCTTGGATAAAAGTGTACAACTTTATGCACTGTTTCAAGGCATCCTTTATCAATGTTTCCTATGATGGTGCTTCACTTTTTGGGCCTAAGAGTAAAGACACTTTGCTCAGAAGTAAGCAAGACAGAAAGATACTGCCTGCCATCTGGATATGTTTTGCTAACCCCAGTAAACCTTTTCCAGGATCTGAAGGGGGAAAATGTCTCTTCTTTAGAAAAGCACACCAGTCTTTTCAGGATGCACCTGAGAAGGGTGGGTTCCCCTTGCAGCAGTGGGAGGTAACCAGAATGGGTACCCCCTCCCACAGCAGGGATGGTTCACAGAACCAGGGCTTCCATGGAACATTTTTTGGGAGGTCTTTCCAGTACCCCTGAAGGGTTGCCCAACTGTTCTGCTCTGTTGGCAGTCGGGGATCACTTAGTTCTACACCCAGAAGCTTGGGAGGCTATCACCTTGGATGCATGGGGATTAAGAGTCATAATCAGAGGTTGCATGATTCCATTTTTTAGTTCCATCCAAAGAAAATGCCAGGCACCTTCCTGACATACCACCCCTTCAGAGAAGGGATCCAGCTATCAAAATTTAAAAGTTGCTAGTAAATCAAGTCATCCAAGAGGTCCTACCAGACCAACATGAATCTGGGGTCTATTCAGGGTTCTTTTTGATGCCAAAGATGAACAAATACCTCAGGGCAATTTTGGATTTATGCAGATTGAATTGCTCTATGAAACAGGCCAAGTTCAAGGTGGTCACGGTGTAGTCCATTCTACTTCTCTCGAGGAAGCATGACTGGATGTGCTTGATCAACCTCAAGGACACTTGCCACCATATAACGATAGCGAGGCAGCCCAGGAGGTGTCTGCAGTTCTGACTGGAAACCAATCCTTGTCAGAGTGCTGCCACTGCCTTGAGTGTTCACCAAGTGCATGGCAGTCATGGTATCCTGGTACAAGCTTCAGGGATCCCAGATCTTCCCTTACCTGGACGATTGGCTTCTCACTTCCTCCATGAGGGAATTGTTAGTCAATGCCAGGGACACCTTACTGCAATTAGGCCTTTCCTTGGGAATCACCAAAAACTATCAGAAGCGAAGCCTTCAGCCAGTTCAGACTTTGGAGTTTGTAGGGTGCCAGTTGAACACAGCATCTTAGATTGCAAAACTCCTGGTTCTCAGGGTATATATCCTTCATACACAGACCAGTGACTTACTGTCTCATAGGAAACCTCTGGCTTTCATGTTTACAGACTTTTAGGACACATGGCTGTAGCAATCTGCTTACTTCCTCTGGTCAGGTACTACATGAGTATACTGCAGTGGACACTAGCAATGCAGTGGTCCTACGTGACTTACCTTATGGAATTTCCCCATTATGTTGACAGAGATTTGTCAAAATCCGATCAAGTGGTGGTTGGAGTCTCCCCTGATGTTGCAGGGTATGGTCACAACAGAGCTTTCCCTTCTCAGGTGGGGGGGGGCACTTGAAAGGAAAGATAGTCCAAGGGATCTGGTCTATGTTCAAGGCCAATCTTCACATCAGTATCTTGGAGATAAGATCAGTCCTCCTTGTATTGCAGGCCTTTCAGAACTTTCTTCTTAAGGGTGTGATTTCACTGCAGGCAGACAATATGTCAGTCATCTGGTATCTGTGCAAACAGGGAGGAACCTGATCTTATCCTCTTTGTCAAGAGGCCATGACAGTTTGGCAATGTGTGATTTCATCTTAGCAGTTTCTGATGGCAATGCACATCCTGGGGAAATCCAACATTTCAGCAGAGTCTGAGCAGGAACATTCCTCTTTCTCACGAGTGGTCCCTTAATTCGAGAGTAGCAGCTTGGATCTTCCAGTCTTTTCAGGATGCACTCCATATTATTATCTGTTTGTCTCCCCATCCAACAGCAAGTGCAGCAATTATCACGCCTTAGTTCCTCCACAGGGACAGTCACCCAGGGATGCCCTTCTATATGCTTGGCCCACAGGTCTGCTGTATGCTTATCCAATGACTCCACTGATAATAAAGTTTCTCAAGAAGGCTGCCCATTGCAGAGCGACTGTGATCCTCATTGCTCCTTTTTGGCCCCATCAAGCATGATTCTCCATTCCATGGCCTTGTCTTGGGTACTTGATCCCATCTTGGATCTAATTTCTCATCCTGTGGGTTTAGACCCACCCAACTTCTGGACACTCAAGTTGACTGCATGGTTTCTCCAGTTCCCATGATAGCCAGAGATCCCAAGCTTTTAGACCATATGGTCCACATTTTGCCCTCTTCTCAGAAATTGTCTGTATGTAAAATCTACTCTAGTAAATGGAGACACTTCATTTTATGGGATTCTTCTACAGCATTTGAACCTTTTTCATTGTTTTTGGAGGTTGTCCTTGATTTTCTTGCTGACCTGTTTCATTTGGGTTCTTATTATTCCACTATTAACGTCCAATTGGCAGCTATTTCCAACTTTCACATTGGCAGAGACAATACACCTGTAGCCGGGATAAAGATTTCAAAGGCTTTTCTCAGAGGAACCTTTTTATTAGGATTCCCTGTCTGGGACTCCTCCCTCCATGTGATTTACCTTTTATACTTCAAGTGCTTGCTGGACCTGATTTTTGAGCCTTCAATAATGGTTCTTTTGAATTTGTTGTCTTGGAAGACTGTTTTCCTGGTAGCCAAAGTGTGTCAAAGCTGCTGGCTTTATCCTTGGTACCTCCATATCTGTTTTTTCATAAAGACAAGGAATTTGTCAGAATGGATCCTGTTTTTTTTGCCTAAGGTGGCATCAGAAAACAAACTGAATCAAGCCATTCACTTGCCATGTTTTTCCATGATTTTTTCAAACAAGGACAAATATTTGCTGCATTGTCTCAATAGTCATAGACAACTGAAATTGTATTTAGATAGAGCCACATCCTTCAGAAAGTCTAAACAATTGTTTGTCTGCTTTTCAAAGGACCATTTGATTACATTTCATTTGAATATAATTGAAAAGGAAGGCTTTGCCTTGCAAACCAAATGGTTAATCTAATAGGGCTATGGCTACCTATATAGCTTTCCTCTCAAGGGCTGCTATGGATGACATTTATGCTGTTGCTACTTGGATTGGTCCCCACATCTTTGTGTCTCTCTACAAGCTCTGTATTTATTCAAGGTCTAGGGCCTCCTTTGCTTCCACTATATTTTGGAATGTGCTCTCATAAGACCTCACTGGCATACAATGTGGCTGGGGACTCTTTCCCACAAGTTGAACCTGGGCAAGAAAGACAATGTCAGATACAAAAGTTATATATCTTTACAATAATGATAGAGCTGTGTTGTGTTTTTCTGTCTGGTTCAACCATCCCTTCCATCTGCCCCTCCTGTATTCTGTTTTCTCTCGATCCTTGGACGATTGAGTTGTGGAGGCTCTTGGTGTCATGTTTTTAGAGTTAACAGTGGAAGTTGGTTGGAGAAGGGCAGACTCGATCTGAGGTAACTCTGTATAGAGCAAGGTATTATGGATAGAGGAGGTGGAGCTTGGGAGACTGAAGTCTTTTGGAAATGGACAGTCTCGGATCTGAGTCAGATCTGATAACCCACAGTTTGAACCAGATGGAAGCAGAAGACACAGATCTATTGTTATGGTAAGTACATAGCTTTAATTTTTATTAGACTTAGTTTCTGATAACTGTTGTCTGAATCAATTACACTTAAGCCTTATTATTTGGCATTAGTCGCCATCAGTTTGTCTAGTCACCTAGTCTTTAGATCACATGTTGTCTCTTCCATCTGTTCCTCAATGGATGGGTCTTTAGATCTGACTTCAGCCACTCTAGACTTTGGATCCAAAGCTCAGGCTCCTCCCCTTACCCATAATCCCCTCCTGCCTCTGAAGTTACTTCAGATCTCGTTGTATTGCTCAAGTTTTGGTGTTGATCAGTGAGATTTTTTTCAGCAATTGTAGATATTCTTTAGGATTTCTTTCTGAAATTTTCACCTTTACCTCCTGTTACCAAAAAAAATAAAAAAATAAAAACCTCTCTTTAGCATAGTTTTACTTGTATCTTGCCTTTGATGCCCTTTTAGCTGATCACATAGATAGCTCCTTGCTCATATAGTGTTTTCTATAAGAAATAGTACTTTGCTTAGTATGTCAGTTGGTAAGTGTTTTTCTTTTTATAGCTTATTAGTGTGTTAGGATTATGTATATCATTGGTGTTTTAATACTGGTAGTGTTGTTTGAATTTTGGCAGTGAAGTTTGCTGAAGACCTGGAAGATGACTGTAGCCAAAGCACAAGAGTTCAAGGAATTACCGAGGATTCTAACACCTCAAGAAGAGGAAATAGGTTGAGTTGAAGAAGAATGGCAGAACCTCAAAGTGGCATGTGTGAGTACTGTAGAAGAGATATGCGGCTGAGCCAAGTATGTAAATAAGGTACATAAGGAAAGCTGATGGTGGAATGCAGAAGTCCAGGAAGTCATCAAATGAAAGAAGGAGTGCAGTAAAAAGTGGGAGACAGAAAAGATGTACCAGATTAGGAAGAACTGGCTAGCTAACATAACAACGAATAAGGCATCGGAGACATTCCATCAGCTTCTGGAAAGTGAATTAGTAGATGTCCCAAAGAAACTCTATCAGGTTGTAAGGAAAAAACAGAAAGATGAAGAACATAGTCAGACAGTCTTCATAAGGGATGCTGGCAATAACCTGCTAAACAGTCCATAGGGCATCAAAGGTTGATGAAAGGAGTATTTCCATCAGCTTCTGAATGAAGAAAACCCCACAGAAGGTATATTGCCCCAGACACAGCCTATGATGAAAGAAGAAAAGGGGCTCACCCTAGAAGAAGTGAGAACAGCGCTAGGGAGAATTAAGTCAGGGAAAGCAGCAGGTTCAGATGAGGTCACAGCAGATATGCAAAAATGTTGTATGAGATAGGGTAGAAATGGCTCCTGAGGGTACTCATAGCAGTATGGAGAGAAAGGTGTACCACAGATAACTGGAGAATAAGCATACTAGTGCCAATGTTCAAGAACAAAGGGGACATTTACAACTGTGGGCAGTATAGAGGTGTCAAGCTCTTGTCATACTGCATGAAAGTCCTGGAGAGGGTGATTGACAAGCGAATATGCAGAGCAGTAGAAAGTAAGATGGAAGATGAGCAGTTCGTGTTCAGAACAGGAAACAACACAACTGACCTGATGTTTGCAATGAGGCAGATAGCTGATAAGAAGATGGAGAAGAGGAAAGAGTCCAACTGGACATTCGTAGACTTTGAGAAAGCATATACCGAGGTCCCAAGAAAGATGGTTTGTGCAGTCCTGCAGTGGTTCGAAGTCACACAAACATTGGTAGAATTAGTGCAGGCTATAGACAAAGATCCAATGACTCAAGTACAAACAGTGCTCAGTCCCACAGAGGGTTTCCCAATGAGGGTGGTTGTACATCAAAGTTCACCTCTGAACCAACTACTATTCATGCTGGTGATGGACTACAAAAGCAAACAGGCTAGAGGAGACAAGTCAACAAAGCTGTTGTATGCAGATAATGTAGTATCACATGCAGACTATGAGCAAGAAATTCAGCAAAGGATAGGGAAATGGAATGCAAAACTGAAGCAGATGGGAACCTGACTATAGACATGACAGTTTCAATAGCAGCAAATGGGGGAAATCAGAAGAAGCTGAGAAATGAGATAGAAGGGAAAGGAGTGGAGCAGGTTAATAGCTTGAAGTATCTGGAAGAGGTGGTTGAGGAAAAGGGAAGTCTGAATAAGAGGTCACAGCTAGAATCAGAGGGGCTGCAGCCAACAGGAACTGAGTGCCAAAGAAGCTGAAAAGTAAGGTATAAAAACACAATGATGCGACCAGTACTAATGAATGGTATATAAATGTAGGCAGTAAAGGCAGGAAGTTAGAGATGATGGAAATAAAGGGTTGAGATAGGTGGTAGGATGCACACTGTGGGACAGGTGAATAAATGAGGACATCAGAGCAGAAGCTAAAGTAGCTCCAGTTGCAGACAAGGTCAAAGAGAACGGATTACTGTGATACAGGCACATGTGCAGAAAAGCAGAAGACAATCTGGTGAACAAGATTTGGTACAGACAGGACGAAGGCAAGAGGAAACCAGGGCATCCAGCAAAAAGATGGATGGATAGTGTGAGAGAAGACCTGTGATAGTCAAGCATAAGTATTGAAGAAGGTAGGAGAGGGCATTGAATCAAGAGATGGTGACAGTTGGCACAACAACCTGACCTCATGTAGAAAATGGAAAAAAGATGGTAAAGGTGGTTAATTATGATGATGATTACTTTTTCCACAATGGCCTACAAACCATCAAGTTTCAAAAAATGTGTGGCCTGTTGCCACAAGATTCCAAATTTTGTCTTGGAGCTGCCCACTTGGATGAGCAATGCTTTTAGTACCAGGGCTGTCAGTGAACACAGATACAAACTTATTCTGAAGGGACTTCTACCTTCCTCTGTGGGAGATTCACCCCCGGCTCAATCTTCAGTACCTGGAGTTTCCCCATCTGTCAAGAAGTTCTCAGACAGGCATAATGGGGATAAATTTGGCAACATACCAAGGGAGAAGCCCAAGGATTTCAGAAAGCATTCCCTAGACTGCTTTTCCTTGTCTGCTGTTTCCTCAACTATGGCTCTAAAAATTATGAAGCCCTTGGATTTGACTCCGGTCTTGGAGTCAATAATTGCCAGATTCAATACTTCTCCACTACTGGAGCCAAGGTTCTTCCTAGAGCCCATTTCCCCGAGGCTATGATCCCATTTCCTGCAAGAGAGATACTTTCAAAGTTCCTGCACACCCCATTCCACAGCATCTTCACTACAGTCAGTGTCGTCTAGCAGAAGCCTCTCCAAAGTGGTTGTAGATTGGATGATGAGGAAGTTCCTCAGGACCCAAATTCAGTTGGGAGTCCTTCCAGCTCCAGCCATTGCTGGACCAGTGAGCTTACATTCTTCCCCTCATCTCATTGTTCTTCCTGCCCTGATCCATCCTCCAGGTTCTAAGACTATGAATCTGAGTGCTACCTAGGGCTTGTCCATGTCAGATCTGAAGACATGATTGTCTTCTACTCCAACACCTCTGATCCAACTGGATCTGATCCAGAAGTAACTTAGGGCTGAAGCATCAGCACTAGATCTGGGAGATGGGTTTGACTGTGAAGCCTTCAGAGCTATCCCTTCTTCTCAGAGCCTCGGCATTAGACAGCTTGGTTCAGGCTCAGGCATTAGCCTCAGAGCTTAGTCAAGGAAAATTCTGGAATTTGCCTAGAGCAACTGCTTTGGTGCTGTCTGGGATAATTTTGAGTTCCCATACAGTTTAGGTGTTTAAGGCATCGAGAAAACATTCTCCCTATTGAATGAGCAGACTTCTCTTTCTCACTGGGGTCTCTCCATCCCCCATAGATTCCCCCTTGGCTCCTGATCTTACTCATTCCAAACTGTCAGGACAGCTGGCCCTGTCTTGGCTTGAGACAGTGAATATTCATGACTCCCACTCCTTTTCTGAGTCCTTGCTGGAATCCCACCTTAGAGGCTCATTGGAAGCACATGTGTAACGAAAGACACATTAACTTCCCTCAGGAGTCATTAACTGACAACACTGACTGTGATGAAGGGGAGGGTTCCCCTATCCCCTCTTAAGGATATCTCATTGGTTGATATCCTTGAACTTTTGAGACAGAAAGGTGGGTGGCCTTCTGAAGCCCCCTCCAAAAATAAGTCAGTATTTATTGAGGCCTTAAGGTCTGCCCAGCTACCTCATGGGTGGCCCCTCTACTGATGAGATGGTCTCTAAGTGAGCATGGAAGGAGGCAGATCTTGCTGAACCAGTTCCCCATAAGGCAGATAAGTTTTTAGTGTCACCCAAACACCATCCAAATTAGAGCAAGGGTCCCGCCATTGGTTCCATGGTGGTGGTGGCCACCACTAAAACGGAGCTTGCTGAAGAAAGTTCTTCTGCCCACCCTTCTAACAGAGAGTCAAGAGTGTTGGACATATTTAGGAAGTGGGATATACACTTTAGCAACCTTTGCACTGAGGGCACTGAACTACCTGCCACACATGAAAAGATTCCAGGGGTATTGGACAAAGGAACTCTCCAAATCCCTCTCTGCAGAGACCAAGTAAACCTTGGACTCAGAGCTGACCACCCTTCAGTCCCTTTCCAATATTTTAATGCACTTGATTTCTAATGTGACAGAGGGCACTTTGAAAGCTGCAGGCACTGGCAAAACCTTAAGGAGACATGCCTAGATGCACTTGTGTGACTTTGCGGAGTGCTTCAAGATGTCCTTTGTCAATGCCTCTTCCAATGGCTCAACACTCTTTGGGCCTAAAGACAAGGACACATTCTCCAGAAGCAAGCAAAATGGGAAGACCCTTTCTGCCATATTCTGATGTATACTCCCCAGAGATCCTTGCATAGTATAGGAACCAGAAGGGAGGAAAGAAGCTGTGGTTCTGAAAGTCTCAATGGTTCTCTCCTGAAACTTCTGGGGATAGACCCTCCTGGGGCAGAGGGGGGAATTCTCATGGTGGACATTGCCTCAGTGGCAGAGGTGGCTCACAAAATTAAGGTTTCCAGGCAGCATTCTCTGAGAAGGATTATCAGTGCTCCTGAACTGTTGCCTGATTCCCGCACTCTGGAGACAGTCGGGAGTGCTTATCTCTGTATCCCATGGCCTGGACATCCATCACCCAAAACACATGGGTACAGAAGTCATAATCAAAGGCTGTTCAATCCTCTTTCTTTGTCACCCCCCCCCCCCTGCCAAAAGCTTCCTAGCATTGCACCCTGCCAAAGAAAAACAGCAACTCTAGAAATAAAGAGGCTGCTGGAAAAGTGAGTCATCCAGGAGATCCCACCAGATGAACATGGATGCAGCAGTTACTCAAAATACTTTTTGGTGCCAAAAAAGGAATTGTGACCATAGGCCAATTATGGACCTCAGCCATCTCTATCAGTATGTCAGACAGACAAAGTTTCAGATGGTCACAGTTCATTCTGTTCTCCCACTGTTGAGAAAGGACAACTGGATGTGCTCGATAGACTTTTAGGAAGCATATTACCACATAATAATGGACAGGAGATTCAGAAGCTTTCACTGCTTCCAGCTGGGAACCAGCCATTTCCAATTTAGTGCCCTGCTCTTTGGTCTCTCCACAGCCCCCCTCAGGTGTTCAGCAAATGTATGGTAGTGGTTGCAGCTCATCTCAGACTGCAAGGGTTCCAGGTGTTCCCATATTTGGATGACTAGCTCATCTCCACCCCCACCAGGAATCTTCTCTTCTGTGCCAGGGCCTCCTTGCCTCACCTTTGTACTCAACTGGATATTATGATGAAGTTGTATAAGTTTAAGTCCCCCCGTTTATAGACACTAGAATTTATAGGCACCAACCTGGATATAAGATGCCAGATTGTGACATCTCCACAGAACAGGTTGACCACCCTCCGCAAACACAACAGAAGTTCTTTTCTGCCTGAAGCCACCAGCAAAACTAATTCTGTGTCTCTCTTACTACCCTTAGGAGTCCCTCTAGCTAGATATCACATAAGAGTTCTTCAGTGGGCATTTTCAGTACAATAGCTACACCAACCTCTCGTTGGCCAGTTGGGAGATAGGCGCAGTTTTCATCGACAATAGCTTCAGTTCTAGTATTATTTGGTATAAAAGATTTGTGGATGATGTTTTTATTCTGTGGGGAGTTGATGAAGAACAATTACTATCCTTCTTTGATTATTTATCCACTAATACATCGTTTTTGAGGTTTTCACATTCTTACTCTACTGAACAGATTAATTGTCTTGATGTGAAGATACAAAGGTCAGAGATAGGCACTTTTAAGACAGGGTTGTATAGAAAAGAGATAAGGAAAATACGCTACTACACAGGAGTAGTAGGCACCCACAGCATGTCCCAAGGAATGTCCTTAGGGGACAATTCCTTAGGATGATGAGATTGCATAATGATGAAGAAGAGATGACGGATGTGTTTCATCAACTTAAAAGAGACTTTATTGAGAGAGGCTATAAGACTAGTGAGATAATGAGTGTATGGACTCAGTTTTGAGAGAGAGATAAGAAGTGTAAGCCCTTCTTCTCTGAGACTCCTAATGAGGAGCAACCAGTACAGACATCTGTAGATGTACGTAGAATTAGATTTCCTTTAACTTATTCGAATGATGGTATATTCTAAGATAAATTGGAACATTCTGTATGCAAATGATGAGATTAGTGAGATAGTCACTAGTAAGCCTACTTTTTCTTTTAAGAATAATGCATCCATTAAGAAACAGCTATATTATAGAAGTAATGCTACATCTTCAGCTCCCACCTCGCAGAGGTATGGAACGTTCCCTTGTAGGAAGTGTAGTGCATGCAAATACATTTATGCAGAGATGCACTGTAGATTTTCCTTTTTATGCTGACTGCACTACAAATAATTTAGTTTACTATGCTTTTTGCACATACTGTAATGCCTACTATATTGGGAAGACAAATCGCTGTTTGAGAGATCGTGTGCTTGAACATCTAAGAGACATTAGAAAGAAAGAAACTAGTGCATTATTTAAACATGTAGAGTCCAATAATGCACAGCACTGCTTTAAATTTTTTGTGTTAGAAATTGTATGTGAAGGTTTGAGGGGAGGCGACATTGAAATAGGACAGAAGTCTGTGAGCAGAAATGGATTCTTTTCTTTAAAGCAGACTGCTTCCCTTGTATTAATGATATGGTTTCACTGAAACCATTTTTAAAAGAAAAGTCATTGAAACATTGATTTTTTAGTATGATTTTTATTAATAGTTTATGTTTCTACGTGATTCTTAAGTTTTAGCACTTTAAGACTCTATGCTCTGTAATAATTGTTTAGTGTTATTCAATGGTTGATTTGAATATAAAAATGCATGATGTTTTAGTTGTCTGATGAAGCTCATTTACCGTGAAAGCGCTCACCTCAATAAACTCTTTTTTTTGTTTTATTTGAGTTGGTTTTATTTGAATTTTGAGTTACCCTCTGCCTGCAGGAGCACCACGTTGGTGTGTTTTATATGATTTTATTTTTTCTTCTCTGGAGCTCTGTTTCCTGGTTTCTGCTATTTTTATTACTGGTCTACTTTCTCTTCACTGCGATCAGGAGCATGGCAGAAGGTATTAATGTTGAACTGGAGTATAATCCTGGAAGTTCTATTCACAATATGAAGATGGATCGTCTGGCTAATATCCTGTCATTAAGAACAAATTCACTGCTAAATATTCATATGGAGACTATTGCACCTGTGAGTATAGACCAAGGACGTTGGGACATGTTTGGACTGAAGTATAAAGAACTTAAGAATAAACTTTATAGATATAAACTCCTCCAGCGGTAGAGACTTCATTTGGAGGCCGAGATACATCATAAAGTTGTCCCAAGGGGTCTGCGTGTACTCAACATGCCGACCTATGGGGATGCCTATCCCGTTTTACTGAAACACTGGCAAAGTATGAATCTAAGACTGAGTTTTGATTATATGCAGCTAATTATTGATTTCTTTAAACCACATGAAAAAATACTCCTTGATGAGATTAAGATGCTGCAAAATGAATTATTGACTTCCTTTACAGTTGCTATAGTACAAGATAGTCTAGATAATTTATATGAAAACATTGGAGCTTACAATAAGAGACTGCAAGCAGTTAAAATTAGAAAGCGGCAAAGGGATATTACAGACTTCAAGAATGGTGCTGTTTTTGCCTGATCTAGGCAAGCACCTGTCAATCAGACTGCTCAACATGTGAATCAACCTATCGAAGGAGCCAGTGATGTGATTAGCACCACCTCTGAGATGACATCAACTTCCTCCACAACTGAATCAGTTAATCTTCAGAGCAGCGTGGCTGTGGGGAGTTTAACGGCATCTACAAACTCATTGGGCTGCGAGAGAGGGGCAACACTTCATGAAAACACTGAATCTTCTTTTAGTACAGTCAATAATGGCTCTTGTTCAGGGCAACCCCTTTTTCAGTTACCAGAGCCACTGCCGATAAAACAACAAATGCAACGGAAAGGCAGGTCACAGAGTTGAGAGAGAAGGGGCTGACTAAGACAGTTACAATCTGCAGAGAATTGGGGAATATACAAAAATACTTGGAGCTCAGTAAGAGTGACTTCATTTTTAATTTGTCTTCATATGATTTAACTGAAACTAATTGTGCTGTGCTTAACAGAGGACTTTTGTTTATATCATCTAGCAAATCTAATATGCTGGATGTTTTGCTGAATCTAAAAATGTTTTGTAGGAATGTTTCTTTGTCAGTTAGTTTGAAAAGTGCTAATACTGATGTCAATATTTTTTGTAAACCTAGTACATTTATTCCTAAGAATAATCCTTCAGTTGAAGCATTCTGTAATGTATGTGAGAAAGAGATTAGGGAATGCTTCGCTAAAGAGCATAATTCTGCCTGTTATAACCTTAGTAAGGCTGAACATGAAGCCCTTTGTGAATTGAAAGAAATTAAAATGATAAGAGTTTCGTCCTGCAAATAAAAGTGGAGGGATAGTGTTACTTGATAAAGATAAATATTTTAATAGCATGGTTGATTTACTTAGTGATCCGCAAACTTTTGTTGTTGTCAGCAAACATGTTGTTCAAGCACTTCTAGAGAAGGTACTTGTTTTAGTCTTTGATTTGCTCATTACTAACACAATAACAGAAGATTTATTTAGATACTTCACTGTAGATGCCCCCATTATTCCAATAATTTATGGGCTGCCAGAAATACATAAGAGCCTAGTGGACCCACCCATGCAACTTATTGTTTCAGGGAGGGGGTGGGTGACTGAACCCTTAAGAACCTATGTAGAAAAGTCCACAAAATATTCCAAACCATGAAGAGAAAATAGAAGGAGTGCACCAGGAGCCACCAAAAGTTGTTTATTGAGCGCTTTCGTTTTTTCAAGTAAAAAACTTCATCAGAATATACAAGCATATGATATGCTTGTATATTTTGATGAAGTTTTTTACTTGAAAAAACAAAAGCACTCAATAAACAACCTATGTAGAAAAGATATTGTGTCCAGTAGTTGATAAGCAACAGACTGTTTGAAAGATACAAAACATTTTTTGGAAGCTCTCTATAAGGGAACAATTGGTATAGATAAACAGCAGGAGGTGTATTTGGGTACCTTGGATATAAACTCATTATTCACTGTCATCCTGAATGAATGGGGTATAGAGAATTTGAGAGAAATATTGAACAAGGAAAAGTATTATTCTAATGTAAAGAATAACCTCATTTGTAGTTTGGTTGAGATTGTACTAGAAAATAATGTCTTTATTTTTGGTGGCAACTATTATCTACAGAAGGTTGGTGAAGCGATGGGCACTGCATGTGCCAATAACCACGCCAACCTCTCTTTGGCCATTTGAGAGAGAGGCGCAGTTTTCACCGACAACAGTTTCAGTTCTAGTATTTGGTATAAAAGATTTGTGGATGATGTTTTTATTCTGTGGGGAGGTGATGAAGAACAATTACTATCCTTCTTTGATTATTTATCCACTACTACATCCTTTCTGAGGTGTTCACATGCTTACTCTACTGAACAGATTAATTTTCTTGATGTGAAGATGCAAAGGTCAGAGATAGGTACTTTTAAGACAGGGTTGTATGGAAAGAGCTAAGGAAAATACGCTACTACCCAGGAGTAGTATGCACCCTTAGGGGACATTGAGACTGCATAATGATGAAGAAGAGATGATGGATATGTTTCATCATTTTAAAAGAGATTTTGTTGAGAGAGGCTGTAAGACTAGAGAGATGGATGAGTGTATGCAGTCAGTTTTGAGAGAGAGAGAGATAAGAAGGGTAACCCCTTCTTCTCTGAGACTCCTAATGAGGTGCAACCAGTAGAGACAACTGTAGATGTACATAGAATTAAGTTTCCTTTAACTTATTTGAATGACGTTGGTATATTCTGTGATATAGTTAAGAGAAATTGAAACATTCTGTATGCAAATGATGAGATTAGTGAGATAGTCACTAGCAAGGCTAGTTTTTCTTTTAAGAATAATGCATCTATTAAGAAACAGCTATGTTATAGAAGTAATGATACATCTTCAGCTCCCACCTCGCAGAGGTATGGAACTTTCCCTTGTAGGAAGTGCAGTGCATGCAAATACATTTATACAGGTAGCCAGTTTGTACATCCTGTGCAGAGATGCACTGTAGATTTTCCTTTTATTGCTGACTGCACTACAAAGAATTTAGTCTACTATGGTTTTGCATATACTGCAATGCCTACTATATTGGGAAGACAAATCGCTGTTTGAGAGATCGTGTGCTTGAACATCTAAGAGACATTAGAAATAAGAAAGAAACTAGTGCGTTATTTAAACATGTAGAGTCCAATAATGCACAGCACTGCTTTAAAATTTTTTGTGTTAGAAATTGTATATGAAGGTTTGAGGAGAGGCAACATTAAAAATAGGGCAGAAGTCTGTGAGCAGAAATGGATTATTTCCTTTAAAGCAGACTGCTTCCCTGGTATTAATAATATGATGTCACTGAAACCGTTTTTAAGAGAAAAGTCATTAACATTGATTTTTTAGTATGATTTTTATTACTAGATTATGTCTCTACATGATTCTTATGTTTTAAGAATCTATGCTCTGTAATAATTGTTTAGTGATTTTTAATGGTTGATTTGAATATAAAAATGCATGATGTTTTAAATGAGTTATCTGAAGCGGTGATTTACTGTGAAAGCGCTCACCTCAATAAACTCTTTTTTATGTTTTATTTGAGTTGGTTTATTTGAATTTTGAGTTACCCTCTGCCTGTAGGAGCACTACGTTGGTGTGTTTTATATGATTTTATTTTTTCCTTCTCTGGAGCACCGTTTCCTGGTTTATGCTGTTTTTACTAATGTACATTTTCAGTACAGTTGTGTATCCGACATCAACCCACGAATTTCCAAATATGTCTAACAAACATTTGCAGAATGCATATAAGCTGGTGATTCAAGACCCAGAATATCTCCTTAGGTTATTCCTTTGTTCTTCTTAGTCCCAAGGCCACGGTGACCATGGACGCCTCCCAGCTTGGGAGGGGGGCACTACATAGGAAGGACTGTCCGAGGCACATGGTTCCCTTCTGAGATCAGTCTTCATATAAACTTTCTGAAGATGAGGGCAGCCCTCCAAGCATTGCAGACCTTCCAGAACTCCCTCCTTTATGGGTGATACAGATTCAGATGGACAACATTTTTGTAGTGTGGTACATCAACAAATGGGGGGAACATGCTCCTACCCATTATGTTGAGAGGCGATGAGAGTTTGACAGTGGGTGATATCTTATTACCGCTTTTTTGGTAGCAATGCACATCCCAGGGAACTCCAGTATCCTAGTGTACAGGTTAAGCAGGTCTGTCCATCTACCTCATGAGTGGTTCCTTAATCTGACAGTGGCAGAGCAGAGTTTCTGTCACTGGGGTCGTGTTTGCTGCAGTCTATTTGATTCCCTGGTCAGCATGAAATGCTGCAGGTACTTTGCCCTCATCCCCCAGGAAGGCAGTCACTGAAGGACACACTGACTCACATTTGTCCCCCTGGGCTCCTGTATACCTTTCTTCCTAACCCTGATCCTGAAATTCTTGTAGAAAGCCTCTGAGAGGAAGATCATGTTTATCCTCATTGCTCCTTTCTGGCCTCAATAGGTGTGGTTTCCCTTCCTCTGGCCTCATCTGAGAGACCCTCCTTGGGTGCTGGATCCCAATCCAAATCTTTTCTCTCACCCATACATTCAAGCTATCAAGTTAATTACTTGTTTTCTCCCCTACCAATGATAGCTAGTCAGTCCAGGCTTTCCCAACTCGTCAGCCACATTCTTACTTCATCCCAAAGACCTTCTACTAGAAAGATTTACAAAAGTAAGTGGAAAAGGTTTTCTGTTTGGGCCTGCCATTGGAATCTGGATCGTTTTTCTGCTCCTCTTCCAACTATTCTAGATTTTCTGGATTCCCTCTTTCACAATGGGACCAGTTGCTCCGCTATTAAGGTCCAGCTAGCTGCTATTTTGAGTTTCCATATTGGAGAAAATCAGTCTTCTATCACTTTCCTTAAATTATCCATAGCCTTCCTTAGGCCGCCTCTAAGAGATCCTACCCCTCCTTCAGGCATAACCATTCTTTTGCAGGGTTTAACTAGACCTCCTTTTGAACCCACAGCCAAGGTGGACCTCAAGTTTCTGCCTTGGAAAATGTTATTTTTGGTGGCACTTAAAATTCATCTTGGAGAGTATCAGAATTGCAAGCCCTTTCTTGCAAACTTCTTTGCCTGATCATTCATAGGGATAGAATATCCCTACAAACAAACCCATCTTTTATTCCAAAGGTAGTTACAGAGATTTCACTAAAACACTCTATTAGTCTTCCAGTCTTCTTCTCTAATTTTGCTAATAAAGTAGAGTGCATGCTGCATTTGTTGGATGTGTGCCATCAGCTCCATTTCTACCTTCACTGCACAAAGAAATTTAGAAAGTTTGATCAGCTGTTTATCTCTTTCTCATCACCCAAACTGGGAAAGAGTGTTTCTAAAGTGACTCTTTCTAGATGGTCATCCAACTGCATCTCATATGTATACAGAAAGAAGGGCTTGACTTTACCCAAATCCATCAAGGCTCACTTGACTAGATCTGTGGCTAATTCTATCACCTTCTTTTCAAGAGCCTCATTGATATTTGCACTGTAGACACATTTCTCATTATAAATGGGGTCTGCAGTCCAGTGATAGGGCTGTTTTTTTGTTCAGCTATCCTCCAGAATATCCTTCCATGAGACCTCAAGAGTTTCTTTAGCTGTAGACTCTGTCCCATCCATTGAGGATAAGATGGAAGAGACAACATCAGATATGAAAGTTAATTACTTACCGCAATGAAAGATCTGTGTTGTCTGCTTCCATCCTTCCTCAACTTTCTGTCCTCCTTTTCCCTTCCCTTGTTCTTGGTGTAATTATTTATTGTTTTCTGGTACAGTTGTACCTTCTTTTCCTGGGTTTATTCATATACTCTTCGAGCTCCAGAGCAGAGTATGAGCTAACATATTACATTTGCTAATTCTGGTGTGTGAGAAGGTGCTATGTCCATTATTTTCCACTTGGGCAAACTCAATCTGAGGTAACTTCATGGGCAGGAGGGAATGATGCATAAGGAGAGGAGCCTGAGCTTTGGATCCATAGTCTAATGGCTGAAGCTGGATCTGAGGTTGTATTCAAAGACCCATCTGTTTAGAAAGGATGGAAGTTGAAAACACATGTATTATTATGGTAAGTACGTGACTTCCATTTCATTGATAACATGAGACTCACTGGACATCAAATTTAAACCCTTAGCAGTACTGACTGTTGTTTGTGAAGCTGATTTACTGATATATACTATCCAAACTCTTATGACAAAAATCAGGGACAAAGCCAAAAACAATAGGGAAACAAAGGCCCAAAAATAAAAGTACAGCTTTCAAAAAATGCTCTTGTAAATTTAGAAAGTTGCTAGAATAATAGGTTTGCATTAGCATGCATTTTTTGAAGGATATGAAGTCAGAAATTCAAATGTCTAGCATTATTTAGTGACTGCAGTCATCTGTGATTTGCCAGACAATCTGAAACTTATGAAGGACAGACTTAAAATATAAGGCAAAAATCTGGTCACAATGCAAAATTATCATAATTTGAGAGGTATTTACGCTCTGTATATGCATATGCTGGCTAATATGCTGTTCAAAGCTGCATCTTCCTCATTTCTGCTCTTCTACTACAGTAGTGGTCAGATGCTTACATCTGACAGTAAAGTAACACTTAGACTCAGTGAAAAAAAAATCTGGACTACATAGAGAGCAAATCTAAACAAAAATCTTTAATAAACGTATCTGCTGTTAAGGAAGAAAAGTAAACTGTACCGTACTCATATTGCCTTATAGTGTATAAACTGATAACTTTGTATTAATTATTTATAACTTTTGTATGCATATATATGTACATTTCTTTACTGATAAAGAATTCATTATTTTGCTTGCTATACAGAGCCTGTAATGTGTTTGAAAAGGATCTGGGGGGACCATCCATCCATCCACCCAGGTATCAACCAACCAAATAAATGAATACACACACACACACACACACACACACACACACACACACACACACACACACACATATATATATATATATATATATATATATATATATATATATATATGTACATACATACACAGTATATCCCTCTCTCCATCTCTTTCTCTCTGTATATATATATATAGGGAAGATATAGATATCCATATGTGTATATATCTGTATACACATATATCTATGTCTATATATATGCTCCTGTATACCTTTCCTTCTACCCCAGTACCTTGGCAGTTGGCTTAGAGGATTAAGGAACTGTTAATGAGCTGTTTCCTGGGGTCCAATAATGCAAGGTTTGATTCCCTCAGCTTCCATTGCTTAACTGTGTGACTGAGCAAATCACTTAAGCAGACAATGATCCTGAAAAAGGTCCATTGAGATCAGTGCTCTGCCCAGGAAAACAAATACAAATAAAATAAAACAAATATATAGGGAGCATGATTTACATCAACTGTCTGTATAGTCAACAGCTGCTTTGTCTACACAATTTGGTCAAGAAAACAGCTGATCAACAGTTCATAAGATCATAGGAGGTTACTAGGCTAATTGGCCCAAGGTCCTTACAAACCTAGACAAGTTCAACTCCTATTCCCAAGGGTGTCTGGTTCAAGCAGACACTAAAATCAGCACCTATTGCTCCCGTCCAAGAGGGACACAGGTGGAACCCGTGGGATGAATTTCCGGTTACCCATCCAGTCATCCAAATTGTGCTTAAATTGGGCCAATGAGGGTCTTTGTTTAACATGAATAGGAGGCTTGTTCCAAAGGTGGGGCAACCTCTGTGAGACAAATTTCTTTCTGTAGCATGTTTTGTTGATATCACATACCAGGTTAAAGTCCTCTGAGCTAGAGAACTGTGTGCCATTTGACTTGTGAATGTGCATCATTTCCATTAAAGCTGCGTCAGTGATTGCTCTATCTGCAAGACACAGGTCACCTCTGAGCAGTCTATATGACACAGAGTAAAGTGACAATGATTTCAGTCTGTCTGCGTAAGACAGATCTTGAAGACCCTGAATTTTCTTTGTAAGAAACCTTTGTGGTCTCTCCAGTTGCTGCAGGTGTTTGGAAAGGAACATACCAAAGGGAGCGTTGTACTCTATTATTCGCCTGATGAGGGAAAAGTACAGGGGGGGGGGGGTTATAACCTCTTTTTTCTGGAGGCAATGCCCTTACTTATGAGATGAGCAATATAAAATGCCCTTCTTACCACTGTGGAGACATGGTGATCGAAGTTAAGGTTGCTGTCAACCTGTCTGTCCAGATCTCTCACCACTGACTGTGTGCTTAGATTATTGCTATTGTTGTGGTAGTTTGCAGGAACATCACCCTTGCCAAAGGGGAGGATAATGCATTTTTTTGCATCAAGTTTAAGACCATGACTTTGGCACCAGTCATTAGTCTGTGTAAGACCTTCTTGCAGGATGTTGACATTGCTAGGAGTTTCAATGATCACTCCCAGCTTCCAGTCATCAGCAAACTTTGTCAGCCACAGTCCTTTAGTTTTAGCCTGTACTTCAGAGAAGTAGATTTCAAACAGTAAGTGTCCCAGAAATGATCCCTGTGGAACACCAATGGTTACTGGTCTGTTGGAGGAGGTGGAGTCCCCTATTTTGACCATATGGGTTCTATCATTGAGCCAGTTTGCAACCCACCTTACAATATATGGATTGATAACCAGCTGGATGAGTTTGTCATTGTGTGAGAGTGGGGAATATGCCTTTTGTCTAGTATTGTGTGATCTTGGAGTTGGAAATATAAATTGCAGAGTGTGTGGGAGTTTGCCCTCTGCAAAAAAACATTGTTTTAAAGTTGCATGCTCCAAGGTTATGTCTCAGAGCAGCCATGATGCCTTGTCAACCTTTTTATTAGTTTTCTACTCTGCAGCAAAAACACTGTTTAGTTGAAAATATAGAGGATTATGACTGAATCTCAGATCATCGCCAGTTTGTTATAAGTTTGAGAGGTGAATCTTTGACATTCTTACTGAGAACACATACGTTATGTTCAGAGAGATCTGTTCATATTTCATGTAGTGCATGGATCTTTACCAGGTCCTATGTACAAGAAAAGTTAGAGAAAAAAGTGCTTTAAAAAGCAAAAAATAAATACAAACCACAGTAACAGCACTTCCTATCACTTTTCTGAGGTGGCTGATGGCTATTGTTAATCTTGTAGTGCAAGACTCTAAGTTAACAACAATGGAGCATGCTTAATGAAAGCTTGTTGTACACCTTTCTGATATCAAAAAAGTGCTTAACAAATCTGTTTTTTCTCTAGTTTTGGAGTGCAGTCATGGTACTCCAGTATTATGACTAAATACCATTTATCAGAGCTAGAACTGGTGAATCTTACCTTGATGAAATGATCATTTGATATATCTAGCTATCTGTAGATCTAATGATGTTTTGTTTTTGTCCAATTCAACCTTTAAGTTATTAGATCCTATTGGATCTGACCTCAGCACATTTTAGAAACTGTGAATCTGGGGCTCTGACTCCTCCTGTACCCATAATTCCTTATATTCTCCCAAAATTCCTCAGATCTCGTTTTCCCCTTGATTTTTACAGGAGAGGCATTCCGATAGACCACCTTTGGCAGCTTTATTGTCAAGTCCTTCCATCCTTCCATTTATCAAGGAGCCTTACTGAAGCGCACTTTGACAGGATGATATGGAGATTCCTCCGGATACATATTCAACTAGGGGTTGTCCTGGCACTGTCCCCATTGGGTGTGCCAGGTATGTGCTTGGCTATCCCTCCGTTGGTGTCTTTGATTCTGATCTGACCTTTGGATCTGGTTCTTATGGGTCCAATCCTTCTCAGAGCATCCACTTTGGATCCAACAGTCCTCTTGACTTTCACTCAGTATTCCTTACTTTCTCGACTCTGATTTTGTCAGGTTAAGATAAATCTCAGAGCCAAAGTCTTGATGCTGGGACTCAAGGAGTTGAGTTGACTCTGAAATTCTCAGATCTGCCAGCTCCCCTTGGAGCCTTGGTGTTCAGTAGCTTGGCTCCATTGTCAGCCTTGGAGCCAGAGTGGATCCGAACAGGGGACATTACTCCTCTCTCTTTCAGATTAGAGGGTGTCTCTTCAGCTCCAATTGCAACCTCAGCTGTTAAGGCATTTCAAAGGGTTCTTGACAAGTCAAGAAAAGAGGTGTCAATCCTCCGTACATCCAGATTGACTGGGACAGTCAATGTCATTCAGCCTTAGGAGTGCTCGCCATGCAAGTTCCCAGTCTGATTCTGACTTCTCCAGAAGCCCCAATAAGATAGGGTGCATGGAAACAGATGAATAAGAGCAGACATTTGTCTCCTCCCCAAAGTCAATCACAGAAGACACAAATTTGGATGATGGCAAAGTGGCTCCATGATCCCGTCTGGAAGACATTACCTTTGGTAACATTCTAGAACTGATGAAACAGCAAGGGAGTTGGTCCACCAATATGTCCTCGCCTGAGGAGTCTGTGTTTCTTAAGGCTTTTGGGGCTAACTCTTCTATCTCTTGGGTGGTGCCACCTGCTGATGAGCTTATAGACCTCATGGTGCAGTGGGCTTGGAAGAATCCTGATGTGGTAGTGCCTATGCTATACAAACTAGACAAAATCATGGTTGCCCTTAAAAACAAGATGCATTGAAGCAAAGGTCTCCCAGTAGATGGCATGTTTGTGGCGGCAGCCATGAAGAAGGAACACTAAGAGGAGAGTACATCTGTCCATTCCCCAAACAGGGAGTCAAGGGCATTGGACAGGTTTGGGAAATGGACATATGCATCAGCGACTTCTGCACTCAGAGCACTGAATTATCTTGCCTATATGCCACATTTTCAATGGGGCCTGACCGAGGGGCTTACCAAGTTCTGTCATGTAACTTACTGGTGGACATTCAGAAAACTGTGGAGCCCCAATTGTCTACCCTACAATCAGTGTGAAATGTATCTATGTTTCTGCTTTCTAATGCAGCTTATGGTACAGCTAGAGCAGCAGGCACAGGCATAACCATCCACTGGCACAACTGGATATGATTGTGTGACTTTGTGGGTCTTCATCAACACCTCTTTTGATGGTTTGACACTTTGTAGACCAAAGGTTAAGGATCACTTACCAGGAGCAAGCAAGATAGTAAGATCCTGTCTGCCATTTGGATCCATTTCTCCATCACTCAAAGAACCTTCTCAAGGAACTAGAGAGGGGGGAAGAAGATGTGGTTCTGAAAATCCTAGGGTTTTAGCCAAGTTACTCCTGTGCCTTAGCAGCAGAGTTCTTTTTTCAGTTCTGATAACCACTACACTCCTCCCCTCTCCCATCACATTTCACACAGAGATTAGTCTCATTGCTACCTATTCTATTCTATTCTATAGTAATGCAGGGATAGATACGTACACTGCTGTTTTACTATATACTAAAGTAATGTAACAAAAATGCAAGACTGGATGCTTACCTTGTTATTTGACATTTATACTTAGCACACTGATCAACAGTCAGATACACAGTGACTTTGTACTAATTAGAGAAGGAGTAAATAGCACCAATCACAATCAGGATCCAAACTATGTATGTATCCCTGTTCCAATCACTGTCATTGAATATGATCTGTTTAAGTGCTCTTGGATTAAAGCCTTCATTGTAATTCCCTTGGCTTTTTATATTTAAAATGGAAAAGTATATATTTCTTGTTACTGCTATGTATAACTTAGATATGATGAAACTATGACAAATGTGAAAACATTCATCTCTTGTTTTAACTTAATAAACTGCAGTTTAAAGAAGCAATACCAGCTTGAATCTTGTTTTTTTATTTTTAATAAGAATGCAAAGTGACCTTTGATACAGATCTTACATAAGAAGTTAAGACAACAGTCTATTTTAGTCATTCCTCAGTACTAGGTTACATTGTCTCCTTCTCTCTCTCATTATTTAGATAGATAGATAGATAGATAGATAGATAGATAGATAGATAGATAGATAGATAGATATTGCCATCAGTAGTTAACTGCTATATGGAGCAGAATAATACAAAATGCTTAACCAGTGTCAGAAAAAAAAGACTGGAGTTGACACATTTCACATACCTAGTAGGTTCACAGGTGATTAGTAGACTAATGGCCACAGGCAGCCTTTTTAAGCCTAGCCATGTATCCCAAAGGTGAGAATTAAACCCTGTACCTTGTGTTTGTAAGGTAAACTTAACTGTTATGCCATCCTCCAGTCCTGCAGATAATGTCATAGAGATGTTATCAATTATTTAATCTATCTTAAAAGAATGGGTACACCCAATTATAATATTTCTCATGGCAATGCTAACAGAGAGTAAACCTTTGAAAAATATTATGCCTGCAAGGCTTCAACTTATTTATATCTCCCATAGTTCAGCTCACTTTTTCTATACTGCAAAACAGGGAATTTAAAACGCAAAGATATATATATATATATATATATATATATATATATATATATATATATATATATATATATATATCTTCTGTGATATATATATATATATAAGTGCCTTCATTAAATTTATAGAGCTGGCAACTCGGTATGTAAAAATCTACTGCCAGTCATTAGTGGACCGGAGTTCTGCTGTGGTGACCCCTAACTGGGAAAAGCCAAAAGATACAACAACAACATATACACACACACACACACACACACATGAGTCTACTTCAAATAAATGAAAGACCACTTACCCGAAGACGAGTTTACCGAGACAGCAACACCGAAACGTTACATTACCGAACTACCGCATTACCGAAGCTGTTTACAGGGTAAGTATTCACTTAGCCAACATGGGTAAATTTGCCCTTTTCCCCACTGTAGTGTGATCCTGGAATTGGTATATTTAGTTAGGGATGTGGGTTTGACATGCTGTGGTGTGTGTTTTCATTGTTTGTTGGCCAAGCACATACTTACCATGTAACCTAGTTCGGTAATGTGACATTTTGGTGGTGGTGTCTCAGTAAATTAGTTTTCGGATTAAGTGGTCTTTTGTTTATTTGAAGCAACCCTATATATACATATATATATATATATATATATATATATATATATATATATATATATAGATATAGATATATATATATATATATATATATATATATATATATATATATATATATATATATATATATATATATATACATACATATATATAAAGGATAAGTTAGATAGTGGTGCACTGTCTCTTTAAGGTTTTGGATTTAGGATGTACGCAAGTATGACAGAATTGTCGTTTAATGGTTTAATTGTTTGTGGAGGAGTTTTTGTAAGTTTTACCATTTAAAAGGTAAAAGATTTTTTGGAATTTTTATGTAGCTGTTAATTTTGGATGCAGATTTAAGTTTAAAGTATTGTGGTGTTGTGTGTAGGAATGTAATGGTTAGTATAGGGGTATAGGTTTTAATGTATGTGTAGCTGGTGTTTAGTAATTAAAAAAGGGTTTTAGTTATAATGTCAAGGGAGATCTTGAAGTGGGAAGGTGCAGTCAGTACTGTGCTTTGTGTCCTAGGGCTGGAATGTGAAGAGAGTTGTTATTTAGCGATTGGTAGGTGTTTTTGTTTCCTTCAAGATACTGCGATCTCCGAGTAGGTATATTTAATTTGCAGGGGTGTGGGCGTATCCCCCCTGCAAAAGTGAATGTAGGTAGAATTGGTAGGTTTGATTGTTTTACCATTTTCAATGTTATGGGGCTTATTGTTTTAACCCTTCACATATATTATTTGTCCTGTTTTCGATGTTCTGGGATTTGTTGTTTTGAATTTTTGATTTTGTGATTTTTTTTGTTGTTGTGACTGTCAGTTATCTGGTTATATGATAATATGAAGTTGATCCACACACACACACACACACACACACACACACACACACACACACATACATATATATATATATATATATATATATATATATGGGTCTACCTGATAACACCGACACGCCAACACATCGACAACGAAATAACCAACACGAAAAAAACGACAAAAAAAGAAAGTTAAAAACGCAAAACTTCACATGCCCAACAAACCAAAATCCCGACAATCAAAAAAACAAATACCCTTTCCAAAACACACACACACAACACAAGCACAACAAAAAACTTAAAACCTACACTAAACCTTACATGCACAACTATCTATGGACTAACCTTAACCCAAACCCTAACCCTAATGTCCGTCACTATCGCACACTTACCTTACCCGCACCCTAACCCTAACTCACTTAACCTGCCCCTAAACCTAAAGTCTGTCACTATCATACACTTACCTGACCTGCACCCTACCCTAACGTCTGTCACTATCACACACTTACCTTACCCACACCCTGACCCTAACGTCTGTCCCTATCGCACACTTACCTTAACATGTCGGTGTTCTCAGCATTGGGATTCTCAGCTGTCGGTCTTCTCCATTTTCGATCTTCCCATGTCGGTGTTCTCGTCGTCAGCATTGTGCACTTTTGGCATTTTCAGGTAGACCCATATATATATATATATATATATATATATATATATATATATATATATATACACATATATATATATATATATATATATATATATATATATATATATAGGTTCCATACACTAGATCGAATTTTCACTAATTCAAAATAGTGCATGGAATGCTCACTGCAGCGAAAGTGCACTTACGTGAAGTTCAGTACATCGAACGGGTATTGTACTGAACTTCCGTGCAGTACTCATGGACCTTAGGGTTAGGGCACGGGTCATAGTAAGTGGGCTATCCCCTTACCATGACCTGTGCCCTAACCCTAAGGTCCGTGATGACTGCAGCGCAGTGAAGGACATAGCAATGTCCTCCACTATGGTGCGATAGTCACGAACCTTAGGGTTAGGTCATGGGTTAGGGTAAGGAGATAGCTTTACTAACTATCCCCTTACCCTAACCCATGCCGTAACCCTAAGGAACGTGACTATCGCACCATAGTGAAGGACATAGCTTGTTTGTTATGTTTTCCAATGTGCTGTGGTGTTTTCGGTGAAGTGCACTTATGCAAAAGTTCACTTTCATTAAAGTGAACTTTCACAGAAGTGAGGCTTCCTATTACAAGTTCAAAGTAGTGAACTTTTGTTCTTGTAATAGGAATCCATATATATATGTGTGTGTGTGTGTGTGTGTGTGTGTGTGTGTGTGTGTGTGTGTGTGTGTATGGGGTCGACGTTATTACAAGCGATCATGGTACAGTGCAGATCAGGAAATTTACCCTTTTCCCCACTATAGTGCAATCTCAGAGTTAGAATATATAATTTGCAGGGGGTCTGGGGGGTGCAGGGAGGTTTGTCCCCTGCAAAAACCTGTAGTTTGGTGTTGTGCAGTTTGTTAATACTGCTGACAACCTGAACTTACATTACTATTGTGTAAGGTGCAGGAGGCATAGTATGTTGAATAATGCCAGATTTGAATAATCGGCATTTGACATACTGACCTAGGTAGTGTTCTGTGTTCGATGTTGTGGGCTGGTGAAATGAACTTTTTTTTTTTTACCGTCGCAGTTTTGATGGTAAACCTATGTATATACATATCCACTGTCAGTTAAATGCCCCATGGAGCAGAATAGTGCAATATATTAAAAGATAAAACAAAAATACACAAAAAACTAACGAATATCAATGTGAAGAACACCCCTTCAAGCAGTACCAATGGCATGCATTACATGTTTTTACCTCACAAAATGGAGATGTCTCCCATTACTTACTGACTTCATTCATCAATCATTTTCCAGAAAATGACAGGTTCTCTGAAGAACAGAACAAAAATATGAGACAAACTCCTGTACATTCTCTGAAAATTTGCATAAACAAATGTGAAATTAATAAATAAATAAATAAACCATGTGGACTTCCCACAGAAAATATCACTAACATAAAAAAAAAAAACTGCAGAAATAGGATTGCGATGTGCAGCCATACAGCATTCACAGTAAATATCGTGAATTCCCTAGACTACCAGAAACCAGCAGAAGAACATCAAAGGCATTGTAAAGAATTTCATTATTTATGAAAGGTAAGACTGTTTTTCTTTAAATATTGTAAAATAACAATAATCCACTCCTGTATATGAGTAATGCAGGATTTACCCACTGTTGGCCTTCTTTAATGCCTTGGACTTTACTATCATGATCAAACCACCCCAACCATGGGTAAATCCTGCATTACCCATACCCATTTCTAGATTATTACTAAAATATACATCATTACTAAATGAATCACTTTTGAACTTTGGGAAAGAAGGTGACTGCCTCACGCTGTCTTTTTTTGGTGTCTTGCTTTCTTCCAGTTCAGCAACAAGCAGTCAGTAGTTATTTTTTTCAAGGGTTTAGACTTTGTTGCTAAGCTTCTCTGGGAGATCTACTTTTGAAGGAGATTCTTTTGTCTGGGCAGGTGTAAATGACATGATACATTTTTATACTTTCACTGCTAATTTTTAATGCAATCTATACTACTTTGCTAGCATTCACAGAGAGCTCTCCTTTTGCATTTTGCTAACGTAACATTTTCTTTTTCAGTAAATTATATTTTTTCTTTTCAGAAAACAAACTGTTACTTTAGTGCTTTTCATGTAGATATATCTTTTCACGGTTCCTATAATCATAATATATTTTTAAATATGTTTTGTAATAACAAACACATTTCAAAAATATCTTCACTTCCTTTTTTTAAGGGATTGATATCATTCTAGTATCTTGGAAGGCTCTTTAAGTAATGTATAATTTAATATATTTTGATTATGTTTTCACTTATGTACAAAGTGATCATTTATTTATTTTATGTCCTTGTCATTATGAAGTCTAAACAATTAGTCACTTTAGGTCTTTTTCATGGGAGATGCTACTTCTACTTATTTTCTTATTTTGTATGTTTCTTAGTTATTTTAATTGATTGATATAATTTTTATATTCTGTTCAGAGTGCTTCAATTTTTTAAACACAGTGAGGGGAAAAATCTCTTTTTTTCATTTATTGTCATTGGAAGACTTTGCTACCTAATGTCCATTTTCAGTTATCTTCTTTGCTGTTCTTGAAGAGCAGCAGTTGCTACTATTATGACACTGATTGTTTTTTCTTTCGGCTTTTCCCGGTTAGGGGTCGCCACAGCGGAACTCTGGTCCTCTAATGATTGGCAGTTGATTTTTATGGTGCCGAGGTGCCAGCCCGACGCCCATTCACACAAGTCTTTCGAACGCCACTTGACTGCGGGGAGGACATGCAGACTCCACACAGAAGGCACTCCAGCCGAGAATCGAACGGGAGAACCTCTTGCTGTGAGGCGACAACACTACCGCTGCACCACCGTGGCTTATACTATTATGACACTGATAATTATGTAAATTACAGCTTTTTTTACAGAATTGTTATATTAGATTTTATATCTTATTTCTTAATTTTGCTGCTTTCTGTAGTGCTTAAATGGTTATTTGAAGGTATACTAGTTATTTAAAACAGTTTACTGATGACTTAGAATCATGATAGAAATGGTGATGAGTTGTTAAAATGCCACTTAGTAAAATAAATAAGTAAACTGTTGGCTCATTGTGTGTTTATAAGAACCCCATTAAGGTTAACTGATATACAAATTACCAAGTGGTTGGTACCTCTATAATTTGTCTAGCAGGTGTTTGTTATTTCTACTGCAGCACTGTCAAGGGACCCAACTTTACAGCTTTGTTTATTCTACCTCCAGAAATATGACAAGACAGGGTTAGTCTGAATTCAACTCTGAAAGGACTTAATACTAATCATTGATTCTGGATTATTACTTATTGTCTTGTTAGTCACCTACATTTGTATTTCATATTTCTTCAGCTCACTACACTAATATTTTATGTGGTGGTCTTTTCTACTATTAGGTAGTTTCCATGCATTATTAATTGATCTTCATTTGGCTGTTCTGAATGTGTCACTTTTGCCACAGTTATTTTTCAATTTGCATGAGTAAGTGCGATAAAAAGATTTGTAAACTGGGTCCCCAATTGTTGTTTTTGTCTGGACCCTCTTGAGATTATGCCCATTCATCAAAACCAGAACAGGTATGATATTCTTTTTAAAAATATTTCCCCTTTCAACATGTTAATGTCATTTTTGCAGATGGTTATGTAAAGTGGTGTGTGGGTACAAAAAAAAACATAAAAAAGATTAATTGATCTCTTTATGTCAATAAAAAAGCTCAAGACTTTTGCTGAAATGGTTGGCTTGCTTCTTTTCCCAATGTTGTTGCAAAGCTGAAAATAATAAGCTAAGGGGGAGCAAAACCTGCCCTATGTGGGTTTGAGTGTCCTCTAAAAACAGTTATGTCAGGGTCATATCAACAATGGAAAAATAATAATAATAATAATAAATACATATAAGTATAATAAAATAGTGGGACTTTCATTAAAGTTGCTTTTTAGCACAAGTCACACACATGCACGTATTTATATCTATATCTGTATATATATATATATATATATATATATATATATATATATATATATATATATATATATATATGGATTTGTAGCACTTCACTGAAAGACCATTTCACTGAGACCAAATCACCTATAGTTCATTTCACCTAAAACTCATTTCACTGACAAGTAGTACTCTAAGGCAAGTCAAAGGTATATGTCCTTTTCCCCACTGTAGTGCGATCCTGGTGTTAGTATGTATAGTTGGGGGGGTGTGGGGGGCACATATACATATATATATATATATATATATATATATATATATATATATATATATATCTACGTGTGTGTGTATATGTATGTATAGCTATACCCATCTATAGATATTTATATATAATTTATAAATATCTTTGATATATATATATATATATATATATATATATATATATATATATATATATATATATATATATATATATATAAAACTTCACCTAAAACTCATTTGACCGACATTCATTTCAGAGAGTCCAAATCACCTAAAGTTCATTTCACCTAAAACCCATTTCACCGACACTCATTTCACTGACATTTAGTAGTGGCAGTGTGTAGAGTACTTGTAAGCAAGTAAAAGGTGTATGTCCTTTTCCCCACTGTAGTGCAATCCTGGAGTTAGTATATATAGTTGGGGGGGTGGGGTTTTATATTGTCCGGTTTCTGTTCAGAAGGTAAGTAAGTAGAGTTTAAGTATTGGAAAGAGTTAATCATAGGTGTTGCAAGTGTGCATGTCTATGGTTTAAAGTGTAGTAGTTTGAAATTCAGCATTATCAGTTGTCGGTAGACCCATATATATATATATATATATATATATATGTGTGTGTGTGTGTGTGTGTGTGTGTGTGTGTATATATATATATACACACACACACACACACACACACACACACACACACACACACATATATATATATATATATATATATATATATATATATATATATATATATATATATATATATAGACATACACACACAAAATCAGTCATGGCCAGTCTAATCCTAATAGTTCCCTCTTATTCAGACAACTGTGATGTTTTCTGTTAATGAGCTTGATATTCCTTTGTGGCCCTTACCTCTACACAGCACTTTATTGCTATAGTAACTTAGCATGGTCTTAAATGCAATATCAGAGTTCTAAATTTTTCAGTCTGGAAGGTAAGAGTTTTGATTCTCAACACTAATTCTTTTTCTTCTCCAGTGCCAGGGTTGCCACACGTCCCTATTTGGGTGGGACTGGCCCGAGATCAGCAGCCTGATCCCGAGTCCCGTACTGCCGGTTTAAATCCCAGGCAGCTACCGCTTTTTTTTTGTTTTTTTTTTGATTGGCCCGTATACTGGCATACAGGCCAATCAAAAAATTGCAAAACAGAGCTACTTCTGTTTAATGCGGAACTGAGATGTTTCACATTGAACAGAAGAAGCTCCATGTTTATTTATTTTTGATTGGCCTGGGCCTAGCTAGTCCTTTTTTTTTTTTTTTTTTTTTTTTTAGTCTTCACTTTGTCCCTACCTGGCCAGTCGGAAATCTGGCAACCCTGTCCAGTGCACAACATCTCACAGAAATTCAGGAAACTTATTCCAAGTAGGAATAACCAAAATACCCTCTGGCAGTATTTATTGTTCATAATTCGCGAGGTACATCCCTAACTTCTACAATGTAATGACTAATCTTTTATAATCACTTATATGAGATGGCAAGTTCATATATCAACTTATATTTTAACACTCTCAACAGGAACAAATCAAACATCTTTATGCATAACTTTAACAATATAAAAAAACACTAATAATATTTGGCATAACTACATATCCTTCATGTTACCATTTTTTTAAAGCAATGCAGTGTACTGTAATAAATTCTCAGATATTCTCCACACTCTTCATTTTATCACAGTCTTATTCATAATATCTATTTTTTGTCTGACATCACTAGCTTCAGACTTCCTGTATTACTTGTACTCAGTTGTTTTTCTCCTGAGTTATCCAAACCTTGGAACCCCAATGGTGTGACTCAAGCTTGGAGGGTCTCACTACTGTGAACGTCTGTACATATCAGGGTCCCCAATCCCCACATAGCATTGATCTGAATAAGGCAGAGAAGCCATCATACTGCAGCTCATATTTTTTTTGATAATCCTGTGTCCCTCCTCTGCATGCTGGCATCATTGTCAGACTAGACAGGCAATGTGAAGTGGTTTGAGAATGTGTTGACTCCACAACTGTACAATATTCTTCATATCAATCACTACTTCAGTAGCCTAAGCTATATGAGTTGTATTCTGCATAGAATATAACCACTGGCCATCTTCCAAAGAGTGGGGGCACATTTCATACATGCAAACCATTAGCCAGCTGAGATGGCTAAAAAATTAGGTTGTGAGGCAAGCCATTCAGAGCTTTCCTGTTGCCAAAGAGTAAGCTGTCCTGAAGCTTTCGATAGTTAATGGTCAGCTTTTGCTTTTCCTTTGCTGGACAGATAAGTTCCCTACAGGATTAAAACCTTCATTATAAAATATATCTGTTTATTATCACTTTCCTGTTTAGGAAAGTTGTTTTCAAGCTAGGAGTTTTTGTTTTAAAGGACTGTCACAAGACTGTATTGCACTTTTAAATGAGAATGCTCTTTTTTCCTGTCAGTTTAAAAGTTATTTAAAGTATTTGATAACCATTTTTTCTGTGTAGAAATTGTGTGCTTTTTACTTTCTGTGGCTGGCAAAGTGCTTTAAAATGCATTTTACTGAGTTTTTATGTGAAAGAAGTGATTTTTAAAGATTTTAAATTTTTGCCAGCGTTTGCTGCTTGTTTTTTTCCCAGGAAAGAGGGACCATTTTTGGTTTGACCATGGTACAAACTGTTGGTCACATGGTCAGTCTTTCTTTCAGCAACAAATGACAAAATTAAGCAAACAGTCTTAGACACCACAGCAGGCTAGTAATTTGCCTAAGCCGAAGATGGTTGACTCCTCTGTGGCCATTTGTTGAACCCCAGACCATTCATCTTTTACCCCAGATCCCTCTGGTGTACCACTAACAGATACTATGGACTGGGCATTAGCCACATTTTCTGTGGCTGTTGGGGTCCCCTCAGTGGGCAAGGGAGAGCCACTCTTGCCAGTCATGGAAGAGGGAACATGGAAAGTTTCCCTGTTTTGTGTGAATGTTGTGCCCATCCCTATGGAAGCTGCTACTGCCATTTATAACACTGTTGGCCCCATTTTTTCTGTCAAAAAGAAACAGAAAACTAAACATGTATCTACTCCTCAAATTTCCTTATACTTGAGTAGTTTACTAGTTCTGGCTCAGGGTTTTATTTAAGCTATTGATCCTTCTAATTAAGTGCTTTCTGGTAAAAGAAAGGACATCTGTTTTCCTGAAGAGATTCAGTATTCTGAATCTGGACAGGATGATGAAAGGACAGATACAGGGTTTTATCCACAGTTTTTTGATTCAGACTCAAAGGAGAGCTCAGTTTCTGATTCTCCTTTTTGTGGTTCCTCTCTCTTTGAGACTATTTTCAAAATGCCAGTGTTTTCAGTGGGGAGTACACTGAGGTTTCTCAGTCCTTCAGAAAATATTACGACCTGTTACAGAAGGAATTTCCAGAACCTTCATCATTTCCTCCAGTTCTGTTAATTTCACAGGATGTGTGTGTGTCTGCCTGTTATTTCCCTGATAGCCAGCAGATAACCCTAAAATGCAGATAGAATATATAAAGTTCCTCAGTCTTTAAGTTTTTTATACAGTCTGCTCAAACTTGTCCCAGCAGCTATACCTTTAGTTAACCCTACTCCTGCTTAACAGTTAGTTTATTATCCTACTTTTTCTGATAGTGATGGGAAGATTATTGATGGATACTAATACATTATGTATTTATTTATTTATTTATTTTATTTTACTTTACATTTGTTTACCAGAAAAGTCCAACACGGACACAGGTCCTTTTTCAGCAGAGGCCCGGGGAGAAAAGCTTTAATTAGTAGAAGTTTACAAGCATGTAAGGACTTACAGAAGTATTCACAAACAATAGTTATATAAAAGTGGACAGTGCAGTTCTTAAGAATTAGACATTTACCTCATGCATCATACATGAATATGTACAATTGAAGTGCAAAACATTTTCATCATGTGTTGTAAATGTGTAGTTACATAATACTGGACAATGCAATTTTCAAGACATAGACATTTACCTTCTGCATCATACATGAATATATACAACTGAAGTGAGAAACATTTTCATCATGTATTGTAAATGCATATATATACAATTTAATGAGAGGAAAAATATTTTGGGTACCATAGAGGTCAAATTTTGAGTAAGGTAACAGTCAATAGAAATAGGTTAGAGAGACTGAGGTAAGGTCTGTCCAGGACAGTTGCAGGAGCAGAGCCAGGTGCTTATTAAATGTGATTTTAGGAGCTTTTGAATTGCAGTGGAGAGCAAGTTGAGGTTATTGGGGTTGTTCCATATTTTAGGGATGAAGTTTGAGAAGAGTGAGTCCTCGGCTGATTTTTTTTCAGGTTGGTGCAGTATTTTGTGGGCAAAGTTTAGTTGATTAAAGTGTATCAGTTGAAGAAATTCTAGCCAATTTAGCTCCCTAAGAGCTATACAATGATGTGTCCTGTAGGAGGCATCAGTGGCGAATTTGGCAATTTTATTGTAACAGGATTCCAGCTTGGTTAGATAAGTTTTGCGGAAGTTGGTAAGAATTGGGGAGGCATATAGGAGGGTTGACAAAAGGTATGTGCGAGCGATAGTAGCTTTTGTGTTTCTTGTTATATATGTTTGTATGCTTCTGCAACTTTGATTTTCAGAATTTTGAACTGTCAGGCTAATATGCTAAAGTTTATTCTGACTAATTATCAAAGTATGAGTAATGTTTCTGCTGCAGTTTCTTCTTGTGAGGAAAAATCTGGTCTAAATAATTTAGTTGCTTCTATCTAACAGGACAGTACTCATTGTTTATGATTGGAGTATGATTCAGTTGATACTTCTTCCAGTGCTATGGCCTGTGGTGCTATTGTGAGAACATTTGCCTGGCTACATTTGAATCTCCCAGGAGGATGTGAATAATGAGATTTTAATTTCTCCTTTGGATAGAGATTCACTTTTTGGTTCTTTGCTGCAGAGATGATCAAAAAGTGTGATGAAAAGGGTAATTTAATTCAGGTAATCTCGAAGAATTTTCTGCCCTCCTTTTTCAAAATTTCTAATGGATTCTCTAACCCCTCATCCAGTTTTGGAAAATAGTAAGGATGTTCGAAAATATAATTCAGGAACCCCCACAAAACCAAGGACAGTCCAGCAAGTCAGCTTAACTATTTAAAGGGCCTTGTTCCCTCCTTCCATCCTGGCAGTCCCTTTTCCATTCTAGAAAGTCTGAATCTCCAACTTTTCTCTTTAGCAACAGATAGCTTCAGACAAGTGGGTTATGAAGATCATTCATCAAGGTTACAGATGGCAGTGAGAGGAAATTCCTTCTTGCCAGGGGGCTATTCCTTATCCAACATACCAGACTATTATTTCCACCTGGCCTTTTTCACATCCTCTTCCAGTGAGTTATAGAACCATTTCCTCCTTCCCAAGTTGGGAAGGGTTTTTATTTAAGGATGTTTTAGTGCTAAAGAAAGAAGATGTTTGGAGACCAGTTCTGGATCTTTCTTTCTTAGACCAGTTTGTGATAGTGCCTAAGTTCAAAATGATGTCACTTCATAATCTGTTCCTCTTCTTCCTCATTCAAGTTTCCTGGTAACACTAGATTTAAAAGATGCTTATTATCACATTTCTTTTCATTCAGATTTCAGACATTTCTTAAGTTTTTGTGTGACTGATTCACATTATCAGTTCTCTGCATTACCCTTTGGACTATCCACTGCACCAAGAGTGTTCATAAAGTATCTAGATCCAATTATAGCTCATTGCAAGCTATAAGATATCCATATTTTTCCATATTTAGATGAGGGGTTGGGGTTTTTCATAATGGTTAAGGTGTTTGCCTCACAGACACAAGATACAAGGTTTGATTTTCATCTTTGATCACTGTCTGGTTAATAGCTAGCTGTGTAATAGCCGGAAGACTGATTACTCAATATTTCTGGTAGACGTCTTTGAAAATGTCACTAAGGTAATGCATGAGGGGAAAACACTGCATACTTCATACCCGGACCTGGCTAATATACTACTTGTGTATAGTTGCAAAAGTCACCTAACTGGGCATAGACCCCTACATAATTTGCTGGATTGCCAGCTGGCTCATGGACAGTACCCAGGAAGTCAGGATTGGTGAGACCACCAGTGTTGTACCTACTTTCTCTGCTTGGACTGCGCCTATTTGGCATATACTTTTTGGAGGAAAAGGCTAATGTAATGGGCCTTTGGCTAACCAAATTTGCAGATGACTGCAGATCAGGAACTTTCAT
Organism: Protopterus annectens; assembly: GCF_019279795.1. Taxonomy (NCBI): domain Eukaryota; kingdom Metazoa; phylum Chordata; order Ceratodontiformes; family Protopteridae; genus Protopterus; species Protopterus annectens. The sequence goes on from NC_056727.1 coordinate 124,884,938, forward strand.
AGATTCCCCCTGACACAAACATCTTATAAGAGGGTCTAACACATACAGATGACTGGTGCCAAAGTCATGAGTTAAAACTCAATGCCAAGAGGTGTATTATAGTGCCTTTTTGTAAAACATCCGCCCAGGCTAATTTCTCCATCAATAAGAATCCCTAAGAGTTGACTCAATAGTCAGGGAACTGGGAACAAATGTAGATAGTATTCTGTCCTCTGACCAACATGTGGCAAAGGTAGTGAGAAAACCATTCTTTGTCACCAAGCTTATAAATAAGTTCATGTCATCCAGGTCCAAGGAAGTAATACCTCCACTTTATTTGGGCCTTATCAGTCCTGTCATCAAGTATAATGCCCCTTCAGCATGTTACTGACAAGACATATGCAACAGTTGGAATGCCCACAAAAGTTTCTTACCAGGAGAATCCAGAGTATAAACATGTTGTTTTTTATAGACCACCTTAAAGCCCTATCACTATACTTGGTCTTTTAGAGGTTACTGAGAGGAGATCTTTGCCTACCATACAAGGCATCCTCGTATTCAGCTCTGATGGACCTTTTGCACAGCTGCAAAATGAACATTACCAGAACCACTAGATCCAAGCATTTAAACTTTGCTTGCAATATAAATAGGACATGTTGGCAAGACAGATATGTGTCTCAGAGAATCCCTGTGCTCTGGAAAAGGCTCTATATACATGTGAAGCAGAGTCCATCCCTAACCCTATTTAAGTGTAAGCTTGATTATTGGATGGGAAATCAAAAATTATGTCAGGGTGTGGACTTCTATATTTTGTTGTTCCTAGCACTGTTCTTTCATGGCTCAGCCTCCTTCTATCTGTTGGTCTGAAAGTTCTGAAGAGTTTGAAGCCTGAACCTATCTTTTTAGTCAGCTCAACTTGAGCTAACAGTTTTGGAGCATGTAAGATGCCCTGAAGCTTTGAAAGCTGGCCAGCTATAATATCCTATGCAGGATGTAACCCTTATAACTCAGGCTGTTGCAGCAGTCATCATTAAAACATCTAATGTTATGGTAAGATTATTTACACAACTGTAATTTCTTTGGCATTACGACTGATCTCTTTCTCTGTTTCTTAGCCATCTAGTATTTTCTTATCCTAGTCTGTCTTTTCTATCTCCTAGTTCTTCCTGCTCTCTGTTCTTTTGCTAAATTCCTGGACTTCTGAATTCCACACCACCTGTCCTAATGTACTTTATTTCCAAACCTAACTTGACCATATATCTGTTCTGTCATCTTCACACGGGTCCCTATTAAATTATTGAACGTTTCAAAGTTCAAATGTCATATGGTCAACACCATATGATTGAACTTTGAAAAGTTTGAAGGTGAAAGGAATTGGCTCCGTATATGCAGAATGGGAACATTTCCCTTTTCTGCACTGAAGTGTGGTCTCGGAGTTGGTATATTTAAGTATGGGGGTGTGGGGGGTGCAGGGGGGGGGCTTGCCCCCCTACTCAGAGAGTTAAGGTAAGTGTTTTTTTCCCGTTTTTATTATATATGCAAAGATTCATGTTTCGCTCATATGTTGTCGAACATATGAGGTTCGAAATTTTGAAGCTTTGAATATATAATATAGACCCTCTTCACACATACTGTTTTAAGATGCTATTCAGCTCTCCTGAGTTACTTTCTGAAATGCTAGAGCCATGGTATTTCTTTAAACTCCTGTTGTTTTGTTCAAGTCAGTTTCTGTCTTCAGCCTAGTCTCTGTTAATCATAGAGCCCTTTCTGATCACTGCTTGCAGCTGATTGTGGCCACCAGTAGCTTGTGACCTCACTGCCCTTTCCTTAGTAGAGAAAGTCTACCCGAGTTGCATGCTTATCACTCTTGTATATGATCTTGTGACTGGTTCATTGATGAATCGTGTTGTTAACTATTAAGCCATTTCCCAGATAGAAGTCTAGGATGGCCTATCTTTCATTACTACTGTTGCCCTAACCAAATGGGCCCAGGTAATCCTAATATTCTGGTCTGTCTGTCTGACCTGATATGAGCATTCACATCCCCCATTGTCAAGACCAGCTTATTTTGTCCCACTTTATTTAGGAGGTCCTGCAACTGCTGCCTGAATTCCCTGTTTTCCTCACCATTGCAGCCCTGATGTGGGACTCAGACTGGGATCATGAAGACTGCTCTTTCTTTACACTGGATTATGATTGCTGTGAGTCTGTCACTTATTCTGATTGCATCCCTCATTATCTTCAGAAGACTCTCTCTCACCACAATTTTCAAATAATTTCTAGGATGTCTTCCCTTTGACTCGTAGAAGAGACCTTGATGTGCTGCCCTTCCCCTTTGTCTCCTGGATAGATAAAATACCCAGTCTCCTCATGATCATCATTTTATTCACTTCCAAGTTGTATCGTGTCACTGAACCTATATTCAGTGTAGCAATGCATAGTTTTTATTTTGGCAGTCTGGTTGGTTTTATATCCAGCTTTCACTCCACAGAGTTGTACCAGGTAACCTAGTCAGGGCAACTGGACACTGGCCAGCCAGTAGGTTACTGACTATGAAGTGATGGGATTTATGGTAGGCACACAGTGTAAATAGGAGTGTGTTGATCCCCTCCCACCCTTAGCATGGGTCCCGGGCATCGACTGTAGTAAGTCAGGTCCACAACCAGTTTAGCATCTGCAAATACCCATGCCCTTGTTTGGTGGCATTAGTTAGTAAATCACCTACAGCCTTTAGTTGGAAACACACACACACACACACACACACACACACACACACATACATACATATATATATATATATATATAGATATATATGTGTGTGTGTGTGTGTGTGTGTGTGTGTATATATATATATATATATATATATATATTTATTTTATTTTCTAGTGTAGGACTGCTCTTTTACTGTCTGGATTTGTGCTATAGTGTGTGTACTCTTTCTAGTGTAAGTGCGAATGTGTTTAGCACTTGGGTGGTACTGAATACATGGGACGGCTCTAGTACTGTTGTGTTCAGGTTGGTGGGAGTTGCGTTGATGCAGCCTCTGATATAAGACTACTCATCTACCTCTGATACTGATAGAACAGCGTGTTTACTATTACTAATCCAAACGCGAATGCGTTCAGCCTTAAGGTGGCACTAAATTGGTAGGATTGCAATAATATTGTTGGTGGACAGATTAACGCGAATCGTTTAGTATAGTCTTTCTTGTAATGCTACTCTGCTACTGTCTGCATTGATTCTGTAACGCGTGGATCTTTGCTCAGCTATACGCCGAACGCGTTTAGCTTTCAGGTAGCCTACATAAGTGGGACCCCTCTGATACTGATACCGATACTGCTTAAGCTGGTATAGGAACCCTTTACATCTCACGCAAATGCTGGTTTTGTATGCTGTGCTGTTCCAACCTATGAGTACTTACAGTTTGAGCGGGGGAGTGTTTTCAGTGGGGAGTACACTGAGGTTTCTCAGTCCTTCAGAAAATTTTACGACCTGTTACAGAAGGAATTTCCAGAACCTTCATCATTTCCTCCAGTTCTGTCAGTTTCAGAGGATGTGTGTTTGTCTGCCTGTTATTTCTCTGATAGCCAGCAGATAACCCTAAAATGCAGATAGAATATATAAAGTTCCTCAGTCTTTAAGTTTTTTATACAGTCTGCTCAAACTTGTCCCAGCAACTATAGCTTTAGTTAAGCCTACTCCTGCTTAACAGTTAGTTTATTATTATCCTACTTTTTTCTGATAGTGATGGGAAGATTATTGATGGATACTAATACATTGTGTATTTATTTATTTATTTTATTTTACTTTACATTTGTTTACCGGAAAAGTCCAACCGGACACAGGTTCTTTTTCAGCAGAGGCCTGGGGAGAAAAGCTCTAATTAGTACAAGTTTACAAGCATGTAAGGACTTACAGAAGTATTCACAAACAATAGTTATATAAAAGTGGACAGTGCAGTTCTTAAGAATTAGACATTTACCTCATGCATCATACATGAATATGTACAATTGAAGTGCAAAACATTTTCATTGTGTTGCAAATGTGTAGTTACATAATAGTGGACAATGCAATTTTCAAGAAAGACATTTACTTTCTGCATCATACATGAATATATACAACTGAAGTGAGAAACATTTTCATCATGTATTGTAAATGCATATATATACAATTTAATGAGAGGAAAAATATTTTAGGTACCATAGAGGTCAAATTTGGAGTAAGGTAACAGTCAATAGAAATAGGTTAGAGCGACCGAGGTAAGGTCTGTCCAGGACAGTTGCAGGAGCAGAGCCAGGTGCTTATTAAATGTGATTTTAGGAGCTTTTTGAATTGTAGTGGAGAGCAAGTTGAGGTTATTGGGGTTGTTCCATATTTTAGGGATGAAGTTTGAGAAGAGTGAGTACCCGGCTGATTTTTTTTTCAGGTTGGTGCAGTATTTTGTGGGCAAAGTTTAGTTGATTAAAGTGTATCAGTTGAAGAAATTCTAGCCAATTTAGCTCCCTAAGAGCTATACAATGATGTGTCCTGTAGGAGGCATCAGTGGCGAATTTGGCAATTTTATTGTAACAGGATTCCAGTTTGGTTAGATAAGTTTTGCGGAAGTTGGTAAGAATTGGGGAGGCATATAGGAGGGTTGACAAGAGGTATGTGCGAGTGATAGTAGCTTTTGTATTTCTTGTTATATATGTTTGTATGCTTCTGCAACTTTGATTTTCAGAATTTTGAACTGTCAGGCTAATATGCTAAAGTTTATTCTGACTAATTATCAAAGTATGAGTAATGTTTCTGCTGCAGTTTCTTCTTGTGAGGAGAAATCTGGTCTAAATAATTTAGTTGCTTCTGTCTTACAGGACAGTACTCATTGTTTATGATTGGAGTATGATTCAGTTGATACTTCTTCCAGTGCTATAGCCCGTGGTGCTATTGTGAGAACATTTGCCTGGCTACATTTGAATCTCCCAGGAGGATGTGAATAATGAGATTTTAATTTCTCCTTTGGATAGAGATTCACTTTTCGGTTCCTTTGCTGCAGAGATGATCAAAAAGTGTGATGGAAAGGGGTAATTTAATTCAGGTAATCTCGAAGAATTTTCTGCCCTCCTTTTTAAAATTTCTAATGGATTCTCTAACCCCTCGTCCAGGTTTGGAAAATAGTAAGGGTGTTTGAAAATATAATTCAGGAACCCCCACAAAACCAAGGACAGTCCAACAAGTCAGCTTAACTATTTAAAGGGCCTTGTTCCCTCCTTCCATCCTGGCAGTCCCTTTTCCATTCTAGAAAGTCTGAATCTCCAACTTTTCTCTTTAGCAATAGATAGCTTCAGACAAGTGGGTTATGAAGATCATTCATCAAGGTTACAGATGGCAGTGAGAGGAAATTCCTTCTTGCCAGGGGGCTATTCCTTATCCAACATAACAGACTATTATTTCCACCTGGCCTTTTTCACAGCCTCTTCCAGCGAGTTATAAAACCATTTCCTCCTTCCCAAGTTGGGAAGGGTTTTTATTTAAGGATGTTTTAGTGCTAAAGAAAGAAGATGTTTGGAGACCAGTTCTGGATCTTTCTTTCTTAGACCAGTTTGTGATAGTGCCTAAGTTCAAAATGATGTCACTTCATAATCTGTTCCTCTTTTTCCTCATTCAAGTTTCCTGGTAACACTAGATTTAAAAGATGCTTATTATCACATTTCTTTTCATCCAGATTTCAGACATTTCTTAAGTTTTTGTGTGACTGATTCACATTATCAGTTCTCTGCATTACCCTTTGGACTATCTACTGCACCAAGAGTGTTCATAAAGTATCTAGATCCAATTATAGCTCATTGCAAGCTATAAGATATCCATATTTTTCCATATTTAGATGAGGGGTTGGGGTTTTTCATAATGGTTAAGGTGTTTGCCTCACAGACACAAGATATAAGGTTTGATTCTTATCTTTGATCACTGTCTGGTTAATGGCTAGCTGTGTAATAGCCTGCAGACTGATTACTTAATATTTCTGGTAGACATCTTTGAAAATGTCACTAAGGTAATGCATGAGGGGAAAACACTGCATTCTTCATACCCGGACCTGGCTAATATACTACTTGTGTATAGTTGCAAAAGTCACCTAACTGGGCATAGACCCCAACATAATTTGCTGGATTGCCAGCTGGCTCATGGACAGTACCCAGGAAGTCAGGACTGGTGAGAACACCACTGTTGTACCTATTTTCTCTGCTTGGGCTGTGCCTATTTGGCATATACTTCTTGGAGGAAAAGGCTAATGTAATGGGCCTTTGGCTAACCAAATTTGCAGATAACTGCAGATCAGGAACTTTCATAGATTCCCCCTGACACAAACATCTTATAAGAGGGTCTAACACATACAGATGACTGGTGCCAAAGTCATGGGTTAAAACTCAATGCCAAGAGGTGTATTATAGTGCCTTTTTGGAAAACATCCACCTAGGCTAATTTTTCCATCAATAAGAATCCCTAAGAGTTGACCCAATAGTCAGGGAGCTGGGAACAAATGTAGATAGTATTCTGTCCTTTGACCAACATGCGGCATAGGTAGTGAGAAAACCATTCTTTGTCACCAAGCTTATAAATAAGTTCATGTCATCCAGGTCCAAGGAAGTAATACCTCCACTTTATTTGGGCCTTATCAGTCCTGTCATCAAGTATAATGCCCCTTCAGCATGTTACTGACAAGACATATGCAACAGTTGGAATGCCCACAAAAGTTTCTTAGCAGGAGAATCCAGAGTATAAACATGTTGTTCTATATCGACCACCTTAAAGCCCTATCTCTATACTTGGTCTACTAGAGGTTATTGAGAGGAGATCTTTGCCTACCATACAAGGCATCCTTGTATTCAGCTCTGATGGACCTTTTGCACAGCTGCAAAATGAACATTACCAGAACCACTAGATCCAAGCATTTAAACTTTGCTTGCAATATAAATAGGACATGTTGGCAAGACAGATATGTGTCTCAGAGAATCCCTGTGCTCTGGAAAAGGCTCCATATACATGTGAAGCAGAGTCCATCCCTAACCCTATTTAAGTGTAAGCTTGATTATTGGATGGGAAATCAGAAATTCATCCGAGGTCTGGCCCCCATATTTCCAGTAGACAGAAACTATGCCCAAAATAACATATCCCCCAGCATAACATTTAGACATTCCTAACTAACATACCCTCTCCTAATAAATGCCCATGATACATAGGGACACAATGGTGTGAATTGCACGGCTAGGCTTATAGTCTCTCGTGGTCGTTATCCTAGTATATACCTATGAACCTTTGCAGAGTCTTTTTCAACGTGTCAGGAATCTCTCACTTGGGTGAGAGATCTCTTATACATGCTGGGATTCCAAGAGAACATTCAAAACTCCTTTTTGACGCCTTCTCACAGGATGGTGTTCCTAGGGTGTCAGCTAGATACCTAAGTTGAAAGACACTTTCTTTCACCGGGAAAAAAAGATGTATATCTAGATCTATTGTTAAGGTTTGCCACTGAGACTTCAGTCACTGCGATGGAATATATCAGGATTTTGGATCTCATGGTATCTATGATTCTCATGAAAATCTTGGCATTCTCCACTTGAGAGAGAGAAACAGTATATATCTGAAGTCGTTTTGGTCCCAGCATCAGCATCCTTTGTCTTTTCAAATCCTAGTACTGGGGTTTCTCAGAAGAGAAATTATCTGGTAGAGACAGCAAATATCCCTGAATTTGGGTCTCCCCTTCTCCCTCCCTGTTTCAAAGCTGTCAGTCATCACAGAGGCCTTGGACTTTGCTTGAGGAGTACTTTCAGGAGAGATAACAGTGCAAGATGTGTGGTACACCAAGGACAGACCCACACACACACACACACACACACACACACACACACACACACATATATATATATATATATATATATATATATATATATATATATATATAGGTTTACCTGAAAACGCTGAAAGTTGCCAACAATGAGAACACCGACACCAGAAGATCGACAACGGAAATGATCGAAAGTTGAGAATCCCGATGCTGAGAGCACCGACATGTTAAGGTAAGTGTGCGATAGGGACGGACGTTAGGGTCAGGGTGTAGGTAAGTTAAGTGTGTGATAGTGATGGACGTTAGGGTAGGGTGCGGGTTAGGTAAGTGTGCGATAGTGACGGACTTTAGGTTTAGGGGTGGGTTAAGTGAGTTAGGGTTAGGGTGCGGGTAAGGTAAGTGTGCGATAGTGACGGACTTGAGGGTTAGGGGCGGATTAAGTGAGTTAGGGTTAGGGTGCAGGTAAGGTAAGTGTGCGATAGTGACTCACTTAAGGATTAGGGGCGGATTAAGTGAGTTAGGGTTAGGGTGCAGGTAAGGTAAGTGTGCGATAGTGACGGACCTTAGGGTTAGGGTTTGGGTTAAGGTTAGTGCATAGATAGTTGTGTATGTAAGGTTTAGTGTAGGTTTGTAAGGTTTTTGGTGTGCTTGTGTTGTGTGTGTGTTTTTCAGGAAAGGTATTTGTTTTGTTGATTGTCGGGATTGTGGTTTGTCGCGCATGTGAAGTTTCATGTTTTTTAACTTTCGGTTTCTTTCGGTTTTGTCGTGTCGGTTATTTCATTGTCGGTGTTTTGGCGATATATATATATATATATATATATATATATATATATATATATATATATATATATATATATATAAATATATAAGAGATACTTGCCATGTTCAAGGCACTCAACTCTCTGAATCATCTTTGGTTCCCCAGGACTGCTTCAAGTTGATTCAGACAATACCACAGTCATGTGGAACATCAGAAAGCAGGTGGAGAACCAGGTCATACCCCATTCATAAAACTAACTATGTTAGCTTGGGATATAGATTCACAGCAATTCTAACTCTACAGGCATCTTTCATTCTATCAGAGCAATATTGTGTGGCAGACAAGTTGACCCAGACAGGGCAGACCTTCATGTATGCAAATTAGATCGGAGGGGGGGGGTCTTCCAAGATTTGATCAATTTGTGGGGTGTTCCTCTAGTAGGCCCATTTGCCTCTTCAATGAATAATCAGCTGGCTAGAGAAGGCCTGGAAGATGGATGTCTTTTCTTTTCCTTGGTCAGGAAAGTTTCTGTATGCTTTTCCACCCTTTCCTCTGATATCCAGGGTACGTCTAAAGATTCAGAAAGAATCCCCCAAGATCACTGTGGCGACTCACTTTTTGGACCAGGCAACAGTGCTTTTTCCTTATTTTGGAAATGTCCAGGGGTAATTACCACAAGCTTCCTCACAGAATGCATCTACTCACACAAGATTAGGGGTGTTTGACAGACCCTGACCCCAATCAACTTCAACTGCCTGCCTGGATGATAGGGTCTTGATTCCCTTTATGCACCTCTTGACAGAGAATGTGCAGCAGGTACAAATGAAGGCAGGCATTACAAGCGTGATTCTTTCTTTAGGTCTAGGTCAGGCTTTGCTAGGACCATCCAGGGCCTCCTGAACCCTTTCCCTTCCACCTACTAAAATTGGTAAGCTATGGCAATCTATCCAAGCAGGTTAGGCTACTGTAGCAGTGATCGATATGAAGAAGAAGGCACAGTTGTATAAGTAAACCTAACATAACAATAGATGTGCAAATGATCACTGCTGCAGTAGCTGCTTCTTCTTTCATCCTTCTTATTTTTCTGGTGTGTTGTTTATGTCAGGGTGTGGACTTCTATATTTTGTTGTTCCTAGCACTGTTCTTTCATGGCTCAGCCTCCTTCTATCTGTTGGTCTGAAAGCTCTGAAGAGTTTGAAGCCTGAACCTATCTTTTTAGTCAGCTCAACTTGAGCTAACAGTTTTGGAGCATGTAAGATGCCCTGAAGCTTTGAAAGCTGGCCAGCTGTAAGATCCTATGCAGGATGTAACCCTTATAACTCAGGCTGTTGCAGCAGTCATCATTAAAACATCTAATGTTATGGTAAGATTGTTTACACAACTGCAATTTCTTTGGTGTTACAACTGATCTCTTTCTCTGTTTCTTAGCCATCTAGTATTCTTTCTTATCCTAGTCTGTCTTTTCTATCTCCTAGTTCTTCCTGCTCTCTGTTCTTTTGCTAAATTCCTGGACTTCTGAATTCCACACCACCTGTCCTAATGTACTTTATTTCCATAACTAACTTGACCATATATCTGTTCTGTTATCTTCACACGGGTCCCTATTAAATTATCGAACGTTTCAAAGTTCAAATGTCATATGGTCAACACCATATGACTGAACTTTGAAAAGTTTGAAGGTGAAAGGAATTGGCTCCGTACATGCAGAATGGGAAAATTTTCCTTTTCTGCACTGAAGTGCGGTCTTGGAGTTGGTATATTTAAGTATGGGGGTGTGGGGGGGTGCAGGGGGGGCTTGCCCCCCTACTCAGAGATTTAAGGTAAGCGTTTTTTTCCCCCGTTTTTATTATATATTTGAAGATTCAAGTTTCGCTCATATGTTGTCGAACATATGAGGTTCGAAATTTTGAAGCTTTGAATATATAATATAGACCCTCTTCACACATACTGTTTTAAGATGCTATTCAGCTCTCCTGAGTTACTTTCTGAAATGCTAGAGCCATGGTATTTCCTTAAACTCCTGTTCTTTTGTTCAAGTCAGTTTCTGTCTTCAGCCTAGTCTCTGTTGATCATAGAGCCCTCTCTGATCACTGCTTGCAGCTGATTGTGGCCACCAGTAGCTTGTGACCTCACCGCCCTTTCCTTGGTAGAGAAAGTCTACCCGAGTTGCATGCTTATCACTCTTGTATATGATCTTGTGACTGGTTCATTGATGAATCATGTGTTGTTAACTATTAAGCCATTTCCCAGATAGAAGTCTAGGATGGCCTATCTTTCATTACTACTGTTGCCCTAACCAAATGGGCCCAGGTAATCCTAATATTCTGGTCTGTCTGACCTGGTATGAGCATTCACATCCCCCATTGTCAAGACCAGCTTATTTTGTCCCACTTTATTTAGGAGGTCCTGCAACTGCTGCCTGAATTCCCTGTTTTCCTCACCATTGCAGCCCTGATGTGGGACTTAGACTGGGATCATGAAGACTGCTCTTTCTTTACACTGGATTCTGACTGCTGTGAGTCTGTCACTTATTCTGATTGCATCCCTCATTATCTTCAGAAGACTCTCTCTCACCACAATTTTCAAATCATTTCTAGGATGTCTTCCCTTTGACTCGTAGAAGAGACCTTGGTGTGCTGCCCTTCCCCTTTGTCTCCTGGATAGATAAAATACCCAGTCTCCTCATGATCATCATTTTATTCACTTCCAAGTTGTATCGTGTCACTGAACCTATATTCAGTGTAGCAATTCATAGTTTATTTTGGCAGTCTGGTTGGTTTATATCCAGCTTTCACTCCACAGAGTTGTACCAGGTAACCCAGTCAGGGCAACTGGACACTGGCCAGCCAGTAGGTTACTGACTATGAAGTGATGGGATTTATGGTAGGCACACAGTGTAAATAGGAGTGTGTTGATCTCCTCCCACCCTTAGCATGGGTCCCTGGCATCGACTGGAGTAAGTCAGGTCCACAACCAGTTTAGCATCTGCAAATACCCATGCCCTTGTTTGGTGCCATTAGTTAGTAAATCACCTACAGTCTTTAGTTTGAAACACACACACACACACACACACACACACACACATATATATATATATATATATATATATATATATATATATATATTTATATATATATATATATATGTTGTTGTATCTTTCGGCTTTTCCCGGTTAGGGGTCGCCACAGCGGAACTCTGGTCTGCTAATGATTGGCAGTAGATTTTTACGTACCGAGTTGCCAGCTCTGACGCACAACCTTCAACGAAGGTATGCCCATTCATGCATGTCTCCACACAGAAGACGCTTTAGCTGAGAATCGAACAGGACGTCATACTGTGAGGCGACAACACTACCGCAGCACCACCACTGCAGTATATATATATATATATATATATATATATATATATATATATATATATATATATATATATATATATATATATATATATATATATATATATATATATATATATAGAGAGAGAGAAGCTGGATGGAACCCTGAACATTGTGTCTGTGAGGCAAAAATCTTAACCATTATGCTACCATGTCTCTTCTTCAATATACCATTGCTAATTTTTATTTATTTGCTTGTGTGTTTTATTTAGTTAACTGAGTAGGTGAACTGATCTAAGGACACTTTTGGTCATGACCCAAGCACAGTAATAACAGAAAAGATTAATAGGTACAAAGACATTAAAATGCGGCACACATTATGTAGCTACAATTTAGGTGTTTAACATAAAAGTCAAAATTTATTGAAATAACATGAAAGTTAAAATTCATTCGAAAATGTGATTAAGGTCATTTTAATATGCCATGCTTTACATAGTTACATCTCAGAAGTTTTACATGAAAGTCATAATTGACTGGGACAAAACATACAATAGCTTAAAGGAAATACAGTGTAACAGTGACGTACCTTAGTACATGCAGGAAAAGAGGATAAAGTTAGACATCACAGTATAGCCATTTTCTTTACTATGGAGCTCTGGTTCAGATTTCTAATAGCTCTTAGTTCCTTATTTTTAATCAATGCAATCAACATTTCCTCTCTTATTAAATTTTTGTCTTTGGTTTTCCATTTTCCAATTATACCACTATTACCTCTTTAGTCCATGTTATTTTATGCAACTCAACAAAACCATCTCTATACTGAGATCATATTATCTTCCAAATATAAAACTTAGCATAATATTCAAGACACTTTTGTACTGAAGCAACTCCATTCATTCCCAAAATATATGCTCCCAAGAACCTCTTTCTGAACCATCACATCTTCTACATATGCTTTTGGTCCTTGGGATTATTTTTTAAACTTGTATGGGTATAGAAATATTTGTGCAAATATTTCCATGCAAAAATGTCCAGGATTAAAATATTTCTCCCACCATTGATCTTCTAGGATACATTTATTTAATTGTTCATTGCATACTCTTTTTACCTTTATACTGCATTGTCTCCTCAAATCTAAAATTGACTTAAATAGTCAACCTATCTGGCCTTAATTATAAAATCTACTCTTTGTGTTTTAACAAAATTACTATCCAATCTCCACATATCTTCAATGAACTCTGTCATTAGATTTGTACACACAAGTTTATCTGAACTCAATAACCCAAAGATTTGTATAGCATCATCCCATTTTATTACTTCAGCTCCCTTTAGCTGCTCCCAAAATTTATATTCTTTGTTCTTTCTTCTCCAATTCTCCAAATGTTCGCTCATTACATTTTATTCTGTGTATTATTAATATATATATATATATATATATATATATATATATATATATATATATATGTATATGTATATATATATGGGTCTACTTCAAAGTATCGAATTACCACTTAATAGAATCCCACATCATCAAGATGACATCTCCAAAACTGCAGAACATCAAACACCCGAACATTGAAACCTTTCCATGGGAAAAGAACCACTTGGCCACCATGGTGAAGTTTGCCCTTTCCCCACTGTAGTGTGATCTCGGAGTTGCTATGTTTAGTTAGGGGGGTGGGGGGCAGGACCCTCCACATTGGTGGGTTTGATTTATTTGGGGTTTTTTTTGCTATGTTATGTTAGTGGTTGTTTTCCTGGGGTTAGTTTTCTGTGTTCTGGGTGTTTGATGTTCTTCAGTTTCGGTGATGTCATCTCGATGTTGTGGGATTTGATGAAGTGATAATTCAATGCTTTGCAGTAGACCCTATATATATATATATATATGTATATATATATATATATATATATATATATATATATATATAAATTATATGTATGCACACACACACACACACACACACACACACACACACACACACACACGTGTGTGTTTAAATATATAAATTTATTTATATATATATATATATATATATATATATAGATACATCTATATGTATATATATATATATATATATATATATATATATATATATATATATATATATATGTAGTATATCCTATTGGTGGGTGATGTTCTATTTTGTCATGGTCTAATTTCTTTTAACATGAAAACATCATTAATATATATATATATATATATATATATATATATATATATATATATATGTGTGTGTGTGTGTGTGTGTGTGTGTGTGTACATATATATGGCTGTAAATAATTCTCTATATATGCACCTTTCTTAGATCTGGCCAAATATCTGTGTGTGAATCTGTTTTTACCATGTTGGGCACTATGCCTATCAGGTGATTCCATTTGGACATATATTCCATGCCCTGAATCAAATATATTAATCTAAGTTCTGTAGTTCTGTGCCCTTATAGTATGCCTCTAAATCTGGAAGCCAGGGAAGATATGATTGACAGACCATGATGCTTTGTTAGAGATGGCCTGCAGCTGTCTCACTTGGGCTTCAGGCTTCTGGCAAAGGCCCTTGCCTCCCCATAGTGCCTTTTCCTGAGGTCAATAAAGCCACCATAAAAATTTCAACATAATGCAAATTAAAGGTCATGCTGCTAAACGCTAGGAGTCTAAACATAAAACTGCACTCATTGCAAGCATTCTTAACCCTGTTAGATGCTGACATTTGTGCAGTCACAGAAACCTGGTTCAAAGCTGCGGAGAACACCCCAGCCTTACCTGTTTACTCATCCTATCATACATTCAGACCCCAAACTGTGGGCAGCATAGCCAAAGAAGGTGGAGTTTCAATATATATTAAGGACACACACACCTCCAGGCTTGTCAAATAGTATGACGCACAGGAGACACTACAGGTGCAGTTAACCATTGACAAGACCCCTATTCAAATCATAGCTAGCTACAGGCCCCGAAATTTGACTCATGATACCCACTCCACCTATTTGGATCGCTTCAAATCTATCAAGATTCAACCCTTTACCCTGATCCTGGGTGACTTTAACTACCCAACCATAGACTGGAAAACTACTCATGCCGGAATGCAAATGCCCAGAGATTCCTCAATTTTATCAATACAAATGCCTTTGAACAGCTAGTCAATACCCCCACAAGAGGTAGAGTAATGTCTTGGACTTGGTATTAACCAACATGAATAACCACTGCAGCACCCCTACAGTATCATCCTCCCTGGTAAGATTTGACCATAAACCAGTCACTTTTAAAGTCAGTATCTCCCCTGCCCCCCCGTCCCCCAGTTAGAACAAAACACTTCTCCAAAGCTGATTACAACCTCCTGAGTGATGGTATAAATAGCTTCACAGCCCCCTCCCCCTCTGTTGGAACTGGCACCAATGTTCAAATCTACACCAAAGTACTAAACAAACACTTACATAGATGCATGGAATCAGGAATACCTGACAGGACAAAATCATCCTCTGCAAGGAAGAGTAAACCTGTCTAGTGGATATCTGCAATAAATAAACTATATAACAAAAGGAAAACATTGCTGTCCAGGACCAAGAAGGAGCAGGTGTGCAACTGGAAGCAATCTCTCCTTATCCTGAACAAGCAAATAAGAGCACTAGTAAGATCCTATAAAGCCAACTTCAAGTTCAAATTGGCCACATCTACTAGAGGCAATCATAAGGCCTTCTTCACATATGTCTGCAGTCTCAAAGGAAGCACCCAGAACATTTTAGAACTGGTAGTCAAGGACACAGCATACACAAATGCTGTAGATATAGCCAACCTGCTTGCTGACAGAGTCAATGATAACTTCACCCCTCTGTCCCCCCATCAGTAAATCAGGACATCCCCAGTAGCTGCTCCCTTCCACTTTTCTCTAGGGAACAGGTCATCATTGCCCTCTCAAAGGCAAAAAATACAGTCTCCATGAGACCCAATAACATCCCAGGCTGCATCCTACATGAACTCAGGCATGGACTTGCAGCACCAATAGGCACCCTATTCAACCAAAGCCTGAGTACCGGTTTTGTCCCAGCCGAATGTAGGACAGCCACTGTCATCCCTTTACACAAAGATGGAGCTTCCACTGATCCGGGAAATTATAGACCCATCAGCCTAACTAGCCTGATCTGCAAGGCCATGGGAATGGATTATCATGGACCTGATTAACAGGGACATTGGCAAACTCCAAACACTCGAACCCACACAGTTTGGCTTTGTCAAGGGGAGGACATGTTTGTTAAATCTGGTCGACTTCTTTGAGACAGTCACCAAAGCCACGGATGAGGGGAAGACACAGCACCTACCTTGACCTGGCCAAAGCCTTCTACACTATTCCCCACTCTGGTATAATAGATAAATTCCCTCAACTAGACATCAAATCATATGTTATCAGATGGGTAGAAAACTGGCTCACTGATAGAATCCACCTAATCAAAATAGGGGAAACTATCTCAAGCAGTAGACCCATAACAATGGTGTTTCTTTAGCCCCTGTCCTAAAGTTTAGAGTGGCCAGGCTGTAAGGATACTCACACCATTACTTACAAATAATTTTTCACTTGTTCCTGTGACAAATTTTGGTATGAATTTTAATATGGAAATGTACAGTGCCTTTAACTCACAGGCACAATGTTTCCTTGACTTTATCAACACAAATACCCTGAATCAGATAGTGCACTTTCCAACCAGAAGAATAAAATACTGGACCTAGTACTCACCAACATGGGAGAGCACTGCACCCCCCTCCCCATGTCACAGCCTCATTGGTGAAGTCAGACCCGAAAGTTGTCTCTCTCAAAATAAAAATCAACCAGGAAAACCCAACTAAACCGGTAACAATTAGAAACTATTCTAAAGCAAACTACATCCTATTATGCGATGGCTGGTCAAAATTCACTGCTTTCCCAAATCCCAAGAACACAGCTAACTATGCAGAATTATTTACAGAAACCCTGTACAAACATGCAAATGGCTGCATTTATTCTGCTGTACCTACTAGAAGTAAGCCCAGATGACACTGCTGAAGTCCTTACCTTAACATGCTATATAACAAAAGAAAAAAGTCATCGCCAGAATCAGAAAGAGCAATTCTCATAGAGACAAGAACTCTTTGACTAAACTAAACAAGAAACTAAGAGGTTGAATAAAGTCCAACAAGGCTGGTTATGAGAGCAGAATAGCCTCCCAGGCTAAGGAAAATCATGAGGCCTTTTTCAGATATGTCAGGTAATTTAATGGTAATATTCAGCAGTGTGCAGAACTGGTGGTAAATGGCACAATCGTCACTGACCAGGGTGGTACAGCAAATATACTGTCTAATAAATTTAGCTCTAACTTCACTCCCCACTACTCCCCACTAGCCACTGTGAAATCCCTTCTAGCATACCCCTCCCCCCAACTATCAACAGGGAGCAGATCCTGGAGGCACTCTCTAAGGCCAAAAACACTGCTTCAATGGACCATGAGAATATCCCTGGTTCCTCCTAAATAGCCTAAAACATGACTTAGCAGCCCAGCAGGAACACATGAGGCATTCTTCAGCTACAGCCTCAGAACAGGTCAAGTGCTACATGAATGGAGGGCAGCAACGGTCATCCCTCTTCATAATGATGGACCATCAACTTACCCTAGGAACTACAGACCCATTTGTCTAATATGCAAGGCCATGGAAAGAATTGTCATGGAAATGATCAACAAGGACATTGGCAACCTACATTCATTAGACCCCATCCCAGTTTGGCTGTGTTAAGGGAAGGTCCACCTACTTAACCTGGTAGAGTTCTTTGTGAGGGTCATCAGAGTATAGCTGAGGGGAAAACAGTGCATAACATCTACTCTGGCCTGGTCAAGGCATTTGATACAATACCCCACTAAGGTATTGTTGACAAACTGTCAGAACTAGGCATAAATCCCTAGAAAACTCACTGGATTGCCAGCTGGCTCATAGATAGGACCCAAGAAGTCAGAATCCGTGAGCTCACCTCCACCAAGAGACTGGTCACCAGTGGAGTATCCCAGGATTCCATGTTGGGCCCCCTCCTATTTGGCATCTACTTCTCAGAAGTCAAGGCTAAAGTCAAAGGCCTCTGCCTCACCAAGTTTGCAGATAACTGTAAATTGGGAGCTATCATAGATTCCCCCAACAACACCAACACCCTCATGACACTAACATCGTACAAGAGAGTCTAACACAAACAAATGACTGGTGCAAAAGCCACAGATTAAAACTCAATGGAAAGAAATACATTATAGTGCCTTTTGGAAAATCATCCACCCAAGCTAATTCATTGTTAAAACACCTCTAAGACTTGACCCAATAGTTAGGGATCTGGGAACATATGTAGACAGTAATCTGGCGTTCAACCAACACGTAGCCACGATAGTAAGAAAATCATTGCATGTCATCCAACTCATAAGCAAGGGTATAGACTCCATGTCCAAGGAAGTAACAGTACCACTCTGCTCAGTCATTATCAGGCCCCTCATTGAGTACAATGCCCCCTTTGACAAGTACCTAACCAGACACTTGCAACAGCTGGAATGCCTTCCAAGGTTCCTCACCAGGAGAATCCAAGGTATGAACACCCTGTCCTACACAGATCGCCTTAAGGTCCTATCTTTGTACTAAGTCTTCTACAGGTTACTGAGAGGCGATCTATGCCTAGCATATAAAGCATCCTCAGATCATTTTCATTTTTGTCTTATTTTTTATTTTTTCCCCCAATTAAACATTTTTCTGAGTTTATGTACAGCTATTCCCTGATCCTCATAATCAGATATTTTACTATTTTCATTTAAAACTGCTTACTCTTTGCCTTTCCTTTTAATCTTTGGTGATATATTTGTAAATCTTCTTTTCCTCACCCTTACTGTAGCCATAGCTGGCTTTAGGCACCAGCGAACACTGCGGTCGCTGAGGGACCCCTGTTCCTGGGGGGGGGGGGCCCAACCTCAACAAGTTATCTTATCTTGATATTTTGCAACATGTCTATCAAACTAACAAAAGCTAGTACAACAATCTTGTATACTTTATAAACCAGGTGGGTAATAACCCTTATTTATATGTCCTTTAAAATTCAAAGATACCTCTGTTTATAGTAACAGTGTTTTGTCAAGTAACAGGCTTCACAATTCCATTAAATATTTTACCATTGATATAGTGCCTCTGGCTTAGTTAAACCCTGCTCAATGGACATTCTGTCTACTAAAAACCAAGAACATAGCTAATTTTAGGTACTGCAATACCTGTGTTCGCAAGAGGGTCCGTTAATCATCCTTGACTGTCAGTGGCCCCATAAAAGCAGCTGATGGAAAAATTATTATGCTCTTTAATCTAAAAAGAGCTGTGATATGTTAGGATGAAGCTGATAATGAGCATAAGCAAGGTAAGCAGCAGAAAGATAAACAGGCTAGAGTGACTCATTTGAGTGCAAATCTTGTATTTTAAGAACAGCTGAAGCTTCCGATCTTCAGTTTTTTTCCCCACAGGAAATTTTATAAATACTAGTAAAACACCAGATACTACAACTCTCAACTTCTTTGCAGACGAATTCAGCACAATACCAAAAATAGCAGAATAAAGACTCAAAATCAGGAATATGTTTTAAATATTACTCTAACTCATCTAAAAAATATATATATATATATATATATATATATATATATATATATATAGATATATATATCTTTTGCATCAACATGCATTTTTTGGACAATAAGAAGTATTGGCTGTCTTTATTCCTGAATGATTTATTAGCAAATCAAAATTTTATGAAGGACAGAGCAAAATTAGGAAAGGGCTTTGAAATCAGAAATAGTTACAGGTATGTATTACTCCTCACAGAAGTAAATAAAAGTAATTTACTCCTGCTGCTGTTTGATGATTACAAAACAGCATTCACTGATCTGGTGTGACAGTACCAGTGTTGCACAATGTATTGGTATTTGCTGAAATAAGTACAAAACTGGTATTGCTATGGCCTTTGTGTGTGTGTTTGTAAAAAAAAAAAAAAAATCACTGATTTTTTGTCTTTGCATACACTCAATAATGCTAGGACACATACATTTTACTTCTGGGTATTAGTGAAAAGTGTAGCTAACAAGTAATTATATTTCAAAAGTAATGCATAAAATATATCAACAGAACATTCAGACACGACAGTCTTCAAGGAGTCTGGTGCCCCCCACTACCCAGTCTGTATAAATTGATACAGGGGCTCCTTTAATCATCCTTGATTGTGTGAGGGCCCCACAAAAGTTGTTGCTGGTTGAGGAAAAATGAGAAAAAAATGTATTAATTTTCTGATTACTCTCTTTAACCTGAACAGGGCTGACCTTGTTAGGATAAAGCTGATAATGCCCTCTGCTCTCAACTGCACCCATTCTAAAATCAGCCCTGCTCAGATGTGTGTGTACAGAAAGCTGTTGGTTATTGGGAGGGGGGGTTGTGGCTACTTCTTAAATTTTTATTACAGTCAAACCATAGAGGTGTGCACATGAGGTCATTACAGCTTTTGTTTGGGCTGAGGACAGTATGGTCATTCTTTCTTTTACTTTTCTCAGAGACTTCAGAGTTGTATAAAGAGGGTTACTATAGATTGTGTAGGGGCAGTGTACAGGAGCAACAAAGTAGAATAGATCACTGTAATTTTTATTTTTTCAATTTCATATCAGGCACATATACAGGTAGCTGCCTTTGATGGTTAGGATTGAGGAGTGAGGAGGCATGCTATGTATATGTATGTCAGCACTCACTTGAAATACATGATTGTGGCAGTATGAACCTCTGCTTTCATCTCAGTCTAACACCAGAGGGATCCAGAGGCAGTGACTGTCTTTTTTTTTTTTGAGTGGGGGGGATTAGGGAGGCAGGCCATATTCCCAGATTGAACCTCTGTATCCAGACAACAAATGACTTGTTAGTTTGTTGTGAGCTACTATTTTGTCATTTTGAATATTAAGCCTTGGGCACAACTTATATCTTCCCTGAAAGAAAAAAAAAGACTGACATTTTTTTCTTACTCACGGTTTTTGTTTAAGCCACCATTGGATTAAAATGTTGGGAAAATGTTCTAAAATGCATCCCACAACACCTATAACCCTATGGCTTCTTGGGTACTGGTTTATCTGCATTATTTCTTAAGTGGTTATTACCGTGCTGTCTTGGTCAGGAAGGGTGTGCTGAAAGGATGCAAGGAAAACTTAAGATGAGCAGAGACACTGAATTTCTTTCCTTAATCATAATTTCTGTACAAGCCATCATTGGATGAAAAGATTATGTAAGAAGAAAAAAAAAGAAAGCACACTTTACAGCATATAGACAGTATTTCACCTAATGTGTGAACATAGTGTGATACATAGGCCTGTTTACTGTAAGAGCATTGTAGCTACAGGTCAGTCTGTACACACTACACCTAAAAGTTTGCAGCATAAATTAAAAGGCTGCTTCGGAGAGGTGGCAGTGACAAGGTGATTCTTTGATAGAAGTGCCTAGGAGGGCCCCAAACTTGACATTTGCTGGGGGCCCCTAAAATGCTAAACACCATCCCTAACCCTAGCACCTATTGAGTTTCTTTTCTTAACATCCTTTACAATCCCTTCACAAACATCTGACGTATGACTTTTAATTTCTTCTTCATTTTCGGCACTCTCAGTACAGTTATCTTCATCCTCCTGAAATATAACATTTCATCTTAGTCATCTTTTTTTCTTCATTCTCTTTTTCATTAGTACTTTTCCCCTACTTCTGCATTAGTTTCAGACACTACACTTTCTTCATCATCCTGCTCAAGTTTACATTGCTTATTATTTTCACAATCAAACCAACAATGATCTTCACTTTTACATATACTGTATTCCTTTTTATACTTATTCATCATATGACCCCCCCCACCTTGATTACATCTTATTTTTGTACACTCATTTATCAGATGCGTGAAATCCCCATTTGGCTGTCCCATATACCTAATTGTTCCTCTATTACCATCTAGCTATGTAACACTTGGTAAATGCTTTATCATACCTTTTTCATATTTTAAAATCCACTTCCCACTTACCCCCTTTTGAAGTACTCTTATCTTTTACTTTCAAAGTATGACAAACTGAATAACAAATAAATGAAACATAATTTTAACATCTTTTAATTCAATTTCATCAGTATGAAACTGAACAAACACTGTTTTAATTGTGCCCCGTGCCCAGAAAATATAAACTTATACCATGGGTAAAAGTCCTTCTTACTTTCACAATTAAACCAAAATCTTTCTATAAGTCTTCAGTCTCAAATATTAAGTCACAAAATGTCTCTTTCCCCAAATGTATCAAAGATCTAATGTGTTTTGTTTCAAAACCCATACGTAACACTAAAATCCGATGTTGTTTATTTTCATCTAATTCAACATGTCTGGTGTCAGATTCAGTCAGATATGACCTTGGCATCTTATACTAGAGTACTGCATCCATGAGTCTGTCTCCTCCCTACCCACAGTTCACCTCTACTGTCTGAATTACTTCATATCTTGTTTGCTGCATGCCAAACCAGACGTGTTTGCAGACAGCTCCATCTTTTTTCACAGTAAATAAAGATTATTGCTAACTTCCTTGTTTTCCTCCTCCATTTAGTGTAGTAGTTAGTTATAGTAGTTAGTATTAGGAATTCAGGTAGGTTGGTTAGTAAAGTATATTTATAATACAGTTTTTTTGTGTGCACTCCTCATAGAACTTTCTAGCATATTTCTTGGTGTTCTTATAGGTTAATAGTTAAACAGATATATATATGTGTATAAAATACATTTATATACACACACAAACACACACACATACATATATATATATATATATATATATATATATATATATATATATATATATATATATATTAGCATACTGCTAATTGTTATAATTATATAGGATTGTTATTGTTATATTAAAATGTAGATATACTTCTTCTCCTATAACCTTTTAGATAGTGGTTAGTGTAAGCTTGATAATGTTTCTAAGCATTGAAAATGATGTCTGAGAAGTCCACCATATTCAAAATGTGTTCGTCTTGTGGATGCAAGATACTACCACAAGACCCACATTCCCTTTGTGTGTATTGCTTAGGTCCTTCACATTTGCAGGCAACTGTAGCATTTGTGTTGCCTTCATCATAAGGACTCAACAGGGAAGGAAAGAAAAACTTATACTCAAAGGACTTCTTCCCCCTCAGACAGTGTCCCGAATGTCCACAGATCCAAAAGTACCCTCCACCTCTCCTTCTGCTGACAAAAAGAGAGGGAATGCTCAATGGAGAAAAACAAGTTGTGAGAAAAACATATAGAGAAATAGTCTGAAAAAAGGCAAGAAGAAAAGGTAGACAAAGCTAAGAAAAGGTCTCTGGATTCCAATAATATTCTGGGTCCACAATAAGTTACTAAGGCAGTCAAATCCAACTGCAATTAGGATGTGAATTTCATCCCCAAAACCTTCTTCTTCTCCAGAACTGATCAACCCCAAGCTTCATTCCCCAATACTTCAAAAGCTACCACCAAGACCACTGTCAGTAGTTTTTTTTTTAAGGTTCAATTGATCAGCCAGAAGCCTAACCAAAATGGATGTCAACCATAAGATGAAATTTTGGAGGACACAGATTCAGCTGGGAGTCCTCCCAGCTCCATCCCCAATGAGAGGACTGGGATCAGATCCATCAGCACTAGCCATACTCTTTCAATGTCTTCTCCCTTTCTGCAGCCGACACATATTGGTCCGAATCCACCTGCATATCAGTGTCATATCCGATAGGACTGGAGACATTGAATGGAAGCTAATGTGGTAGAGCCTATCCCAAAAAAGGCTGGACAAGATTTTAGTTGTCCCTGAAGATAGGAAACATTGGTCCAAAGGTCCCCAGTAGATGCTATGGTGGTGGCAGCAGCCATGAAAAAGAACTATCATGGGCATTGGACAGACTGGGGATATGGGAATAAACTTCAGCAACATTTTCACTTTGAGTGCTGAACTATCTGGCACACCTGACAGGTTTCCAAAGAGATTTGATCAAGGACCTCCCCAAGTCTTTTTCAGGTAGCTTACCTATGGACATCCAGAAATCAGTGGATGCCCAAATGTTTACTCTTCGAACTTCCTCTAAAGTAGCCATGAAACTGTTATCTAATGCAGCTGATGGTACATCAAAGGCAGCTGGCACATATATTACCACACAACATCATGCCTGGATGTAGCTATGTGACTCTGTGGAGAGCTTTAAGATGTTCTTCATAAATGCCCTCTGTGATGGTTCCACCTTGTTTGGACCAAAAGTGAAAGAAATGCTTACAAGGAGTGAACAGGTTGGTAAGACCTTGTCTGCCATAGGAATCCATTTTTCTACTCATCAAAAATCCTTTTACAGGAATCACAGAGGTGGTAGGAAAATGTAGTTCCAAAAGTCCCATGGTTTTCACTAGGTCACTCCTGGGGATAGGGCTCCCTGAGGCAGAAAAGGCAGCAGTCTGACTAAATGTCATCCACTATGCAGAGGCAGTCCACTAAATCAAGGTTTTCGTGAGCCTTTCACTGAGAAACCTTATCAGCATCCCTGAACATTTGCCTGACTGCTTCACTCTGGAGGCAGTCAGGGGATGTTTTTCCTTACACTGTGTAGCCTGACAAACCATAACTACCAATACATGGGTGTTAAGTATTATCACCAGAGGTTATACTATACCCTATTTGGATTCCCCAAGGGGCAAGACTAAAGTTTCCCAATATTCCAGCCAATCAGTTGGAATCTGCAGCAGCAGAGGTTTCAAAGTTGCTAAATAGAGACATCCAGCCAGGATCTGGACTCTATTCCCCCTTCTTTTTTGTTCCATAAAAGACAGGGGATCTCAGACCAGTATTGGATCTCAGCAATCTAAATTAATATGTCAAACAGGCAAAATTCTGGAGGGTCAAAGTGCAGTCCATTCTACCTGTTTTGAAGAAGGACGATTGGATGTGCTCTCTCAATCTCCAGGATGCCTACTATCTTATCAAGATCCAGAGGCAATCCAGGAGGTTTCTCCATTTCCAGCTGAGAGCCAATTACTATCAATTCAGGGAACTGCCATTCAGTTTCACCACAGAGATTTCATGGCTTCACTGAGATAATGGCAGTTATAACAGCTTATCAAGGGCTACAAGTGTTTCAGGTCTTCCTATATTTAGATGATTGGCTTCTAACTGCTACCTCCAAGGATCTATTATTACAGCATCAGTGTGTCCTTCTGTCTCTGTCAATTCACTTGGAAATATCAATCAACTAAAACAAACTTCATCTCTTTCAGAGAATATAATTTAGAGGTTACCAAATAGACACTTTCCAACAAACTGCAAAACTTCCCCTTGCAAGAGTCATCTCGTTAATGGCCTTTCAAGTGTTGCAACACCCTTGACAACAAGCAAGACTCATTCTGCAACTCATAGGACTGATGGCTGTATCCATTACTCTGGTTCCTTTGGCCAGATATCCATGTGAGTCCTACAGTGGACATTAGCAGTACAATGATCACAGAAATTTCACCATTTTCAAAACAGAAGTCATCTCATGCATGTTGCAGGGATCATATATAATGGGGGATTATGTCCCAGACAACTGTTCAAGGCAGATCCTTTTGTCCTCATACTCCCAAAGCCAAAATCACCATGGATGCCTCCCTTCTAGGGTGGGGAAGGCATTAGGAAGGGCAGACAGTTCAAAGGATGTGGTTATCAACAGAAGTCAAACTTCACATTAATGCCTTGGAGTTGAGGGGGGTTTTCCCTAATGTTTCAGGCTTTTCAGGACTGTATGCCCATGGATGCGATCACCATCCACTTGGACAACATGTCCATGGTCTATTACATCAACAAACAAAGTGGAACATGTTTGTACCCTCTTTGCCGGGAAGCCATGTGAGTTTGCCCGTGACTGATGGCTTTAAATCACTTTCTAGTAGCAACTCATATTGCTGAGACATCTAGTATAGTATCAGACAAGTTGAGCAGAACTATACTATTGCCTCACAGGAATTTTCAGCCACTGGGGTCAACCTTGCTGCAACCTCTTTGCTTCATAACTCAGCAATAAATTCAACAGTTACTTTACCCTCATCCACCCAAAGGGACAGTCACTGAGAGATACTCTTGTCCATTTTTGGCCCTCAGGGTCTCCTTTCCACCAGTTCCCCTCATCACCAAGTTCATTCAGAAAGTCATGGAATGCAAGACCAGGATAATCCTCATTGTCCCCTTTTGGCCTTGGGTAGGCATGGTTCCACTATCTCTGGCCTCATCCTCTGCACCCACCATGATTTATGGATCCCACTCTGGAACTCATTAGTCACCCATCCAGGACACCTTCATCAAATCTCCATTCTCTAAAACCAACCACATGGTTTCTCCAATTTTAACAACTGTCAGAAGTGCCATGCTGTCTGCCCTGGTAGTCCACATAATCTCTTCTTCTCAGAAGGATTCAACCAAAAAGACTTACAAAGTAAATTGAAATGTCTTTCTGTATGGGGCATATTCAAAGGGATTAGACCCCTTTTCCAGTGATTCTGGAGTTCCTTTCTGAACTTTTTATGGAAGGCTCTAGCTACTCTACAATTAAAGTCCAGATGGCTGACATTTCAGACTTTCACATAGGACATAATGATTCGTCTATTGCTTCTCTTAAGGTGATCAAAGCCTTTCTTAGAGAAACATTTTTAGAGAGACCTCCAGTTCCTGAGCTGGTCCCTCCAAGGGATATTACAATTTTGCATCAATCTTTGAACCAAAAAAAGTTGAATATGCAGCTTCTTCAGATCTGAAGTTCCTTTCTTGGAAAACAATTGTTTGGTTGCCATTACATCACCAAAACATGTATTAGAATTACAAGCACTTTCATGCAAACTGTCATTCATTATTTTTTGTAAGGACAGGGTTTCATCTTCCTTTCACCCCCTCCTTCCGTCTCAAGGTGGATTTGGAATCTAAGCTGAACCATGAAATTGATTTGCTAATATCCTTTCCAAACTTTTTTAACAAAGGAGAATATACCCTACATACCTTAGATGTCCATAGGAAACTCGGGATCTGATGTCAGTCTTCATTTATCCTTGACCTTTGGGTATGGTTCCAATCTTTGGAACCAGCTAAGACGTTATACAGCTCGCGCAAGCCAAAAACTCTCAAGCTAAGTCTCTACCCTCTCCAGATTACCTCAGATCTTGTTTGCCACTCTTGTCACAGGACGTGTCAGCTAGATTCTTTCACAACTAAGGAAAATCTTTATAGTTTATTTATTTAACATTTGTTAACCGGGAAAGTCTGTCTTGGAATGAAGCCAATTTTCAGCAGAGGCCCATGGAGAAAAGCTCCAGATGCATGTGCTTTAACATGGGAAGAAACCGCAGTAGCCAAAGGAAACCCACACAAATGCATTGAGGACATGCAGACTCCACACAGAAGGCACCCCAGCCGAGAATCGAATGGGAGAACCTCTTGTTGTGAGGTGACAACACTACCAATGAACCACTGCGCCATCCATCTTTATAGTTTTTCATTCCCTTTTCATATTTTCTATTCAAAAATTTTCCTAGTGTGCTATTACTTAGAATTTTATATATTATAGGAGCCATTTTTAAAATCCTCTTGGTGTAGCTGCTTGTCTCTTTGGATGGAGTGCTCACACCTAAGCTTCTCCTTTTAATTCTACTTTCCCTGGATCCCCACCAAGCCAAGTTCAATCTATTGGCCTGCAGTGCTCTTTAACAGAACCAGGCAACCTTGGAATGAGTGTTATTTTCAAAATATACAAAAACTTCTCCTTTTAATTCTACTTTCCCTGGATCCCCACCAAGCCAAGTTCGATCTATTGGCCTGCAGTGCTCTTTAACAGAACCAGGCAATCTTGGAATGAGTGTTATTTTCAAAATATACAAAAACTTCTCCTTTTAATTCTACTTTCCCTGGATCCCTACCAAGCCAAGTTTGATCTATTGACCTGCAATGCTCTTTAACAGAACCAGGCAACCTTGGAATGAGAGTTATTTTCAAAATATACAAAAAGTATGTTTTATCCTCCAGACAAAATTAATTGATAGCCCTTGTTTAATTTCTATTTTTAAGTAAAGCACTCCATCATGGACGTTAGCTTGCCCCCTCCCCATACTGTACTTCCTAACAGCAGTCTTGCTTTGCAAGCTGTTTCAACTATTTGAAAGCCCTGCTGTTTTTCTAGTATTACTAAACCCTTTCTCTTATAACTTGTGGTCTTTCTAAATCCCACATACTCCTGGTTACAAGTGTTTATTTTATTTCAAAAGAAAGGTATGCAAAACAAGTAAGTCCAAAGTACCTACGGATTTTCCTTATTGTTTCAGAACATTAGCTGCCCCTTTCCATTCTGTGCTTCTAACTGCAATCTGTCTTTATATGCTGTACTATTTGTATGCTCTGCTGTTTCTCTACTTCTACTAAACCTTTTGTCTTATAAATTCTTGTCTTCCTAATTTCCACATAACTCCTTGGTAAAATTGGCTTATTTTAATTCAATAAGACAGGTATGCAAAACAAGCAAGTAAGAGTACCTACTGCCTTTTCTTATTGTTTCTGTAGACTTATATATCTGTGAAATCAGGGCCAGCCCTTTTCATCATACTTTTGGATATCCACCACTTTTCTGGTCTATTCTGATCCTCCCCCTCCCCACAAGAACAATTGCAACCTAATCAGAGCCAGCCCTTTTCATTAAAACCTATAACCCTACTGATAGTCTTCCTTCATCTGTTGCCCACTACGGTCCCCTCCCTTCCCCCAATTCCCACCCGCCCCCAGTGGTCCTACCTTTATTACAAACAATAACCCCTCCCACCCTTCAACCTATAACATCACCGCACCTATACTTCCTCCTACAACTTCTCACTACTATCCCTCGTACTCGGCTAATATGTACAAGCACACCATACCTAAACTCACTGCATGCACACTCCTTGCATACATCACATCTTACCAAACCTCCACCATTCCTGCACTCAACCACTACCACTGTACCACACACACACCACCACTCATATCCCACCTCTACTCTACTACTGTCTCATCTGGTCAACAACCTTCCCAATACACCCTCTATATAGACTACAGACCACAATACCTAAACTAAAAACAACCCCACAACCTAACATAACCCTACCACCATACCTATTACCCACAGAACACAATCAAAAAACTTCCCTTATAAGCAAGCATATACAGAAATTGATAAAACTAATAATCTCATCCATATCCAACCTAGCACGCAGTGGAGACATCCATCCTAATCCTGGTCCCTCTATCTCCATCCTCTCCCCTCATAATCAGACTACAAACCACATCTCCCAAATCACAGCCAATAGAAAGTCAACCAACCTCCTTCTGATAAGCCTAAATATTAGAAGTATATGCAACAAGGTGCATGAATTCCATGCCACCATAGACTTCTACTCCCCTGATGTTAGTGATCCTTACAGAAACATGGTTAAAACCACACATTACTAATGAGCAAATCCTCCCCACTGGTTACAATATACTAAGAGTAGACCGACTAAACAAAAAAGGAGGTGGTATAGCTATAATATTTAAGCAGCATCTAGACATCCAGATCTTAAAGTTAGCAGCTCCCCAAATAGGTAAGGAAGAAATAATATATACCAGCCTTAAAATAAACCAAAATAAAATCCTAAACATAATAGGTTGCTACTTCCCACCTGGCCACAACATCCCTCCACTTGAAAACCTCCTCAGCTGGACTACCCACCACCTACCCCAAGAAACTTTAATTCTAGGAGACTTCAACACTGACTGGCAATCCTGCTCTAGCAACCACCCAACCCATCATGTAAATCTTCATGGCTTCACCCAACTAGTCCAATCACCTACTAGGATAAATAACTCCAACAAACACACTACCCTTGATTGGATACTAGTCAATAAGAGCCCCCAGTCATATATAGCAGGCTGTTTATCTGACAGCCTCAGTGATCACTCCCCAACCTTCCTACTAAGAAAACACCTTTATAAAGCAAAACCCATCATCTACCATCAAATACGCAAAAAAACTAACTTCAACCCTCTCTCATTCAGTTCATCCCTAAAAGAATGTAACTGGCAACCTCTAAAATACCTCAAACTAGATGACGCAGTTGACTACTTTAATAAAACATTCCTAAGCATCCTTAATTACCACACCTCCCCATAAGACGTTCCCAAACTAGAGCCCAACAATCCCCATGGCTACAAAAAAACACCAAGTCTGAAATGAAAAACAGGGATAAAGCGTGAGACAACTGGCGCAAAACCAAAACCCCCTCTACTAGGCAAAAATTCCTAGAACTACGCAATAGAACCAAAAAGTTTATAAAACAGGACAACATCCAATACTAGCAGTCTGCCCTTACCTCCTCCCAACATAACCACAAACAATTCTGGTCCTCAATAAACTCCATCCTCCACCCAGGTAAAGTAAGTACACCCACTCCTAACTTAACTCACTCCTTCAAAAATATTACTACCTCTTTCAACAATCCCTTCACACAAACCATACTATCACTAACTAGACAACACAACCCCCCCATAAACCCACACCATCAACTAGAACTAACAATCTCCCCACTAGCTTCTCTTTCTCTCCTGTTCCTACCTCCAAAATAAAACAACTACTAACTAAACTTAAAACCACCAGATTAGCAGCAGACAACCTCCCAGGTGAATACATTCAACTTGCAGCTGATGCTCTAGCCTATCCTGTATCACTCTTGATTAACAGATGCCTGTCAGAAAGTTATGTTCCCACACTATGGAAAGTCTCTCACATAATTCCCCTACACAAAGGAGGCCCCTCCACAGATCTAACCAATTACCGCCCCATAGCTATTCTCTCACCACTCTCCAAAATACTAGAGAGATGCATTCATTCTCAAGTCTCAGATCGCCTCCTTGCTAACAACCTCCTCTCCAACACACAACACGGTTTCCGACCTAACCATAGCACCACCACTGCCTTAATCTCTTTCTCTAACACTATCCTACAACATAAAAATGCAGGTTATTTCTCCTCAGCTACCTTTCTAGACCTCTCTAAACTTTTTGACATGGTCCCACACAAACAACTCATCTCTCTTTTCAATAACCTATCCTTCTCTCAACCAGTCATCAACTGGTTTCAGAGTTACCTATCTGACCGCCAACAAGCAGTTGTTTGGCAGGACAACCTATCCCCCCAACTACCAGTCTCCATAGGAGTTCCCCAAGGGTCCATCCTGGGACCCCTACTCTTCTCTATTTTCTCCAATAATCTAGCCTCAGCCACAACACATGGCACACTCATACAATACGCAAATGACTCAACCATCATCTGCACAGCCCACTCCCAACCAGAACTGCAAAAAGTCATCACACAGGAAGCATTTTCTTCTATTGAAACTTGGTTATCCGATGCCCAACTAATACTCAACCCAAATAAAACAAAATTACTAATCTTCCAACCCACCAAACTTACCCTAGACAGCTCTCACTTTAACATCACAGCAAAAGACACCACCACCATCCATCCTACAGAACACACCAAATTACTAGGAGTAGAAATAGACAATAAACTGAACTTTGACATTCACATTTCCATGACCATTAAAAAAGTGCACAAAAAACTAGGAGCATTATACAGAAATCAGCAACTACTTACCAAAGCAGCTAAAATTTCAGTAGCAAATTCTCATCTTATCTCTACCCTACTCTACGCCGCTCCAATATTTACTAACCTTAGACAATGCGATCTAAATAAGCTCAAAACCTGCTACAACAAAATTGCCAAATTCGCCACAGGGGTTTCCTACTGTACTCACCACTGTCTCTCACTAGCAGAACTGGGATGGCTGGAGCTCCCCCACCTCCTTCAATGATACCAACTCGCACTCGCCCACAAACTAATAAACCAACCACTAAAAGTCCCATCCCTCCAGAATCTACTCCAACCCTACATAATCACGAGAGCACTAAGATCCAGCCACAAAAACGTCCTACAGGTCACAAGAGCCATTAACTCTGCTGGAGAAGCATTATTCTCTTGCATTATAGCCAAACTCTGGAACTCCCTCCCATCCTCAATTACCTCTGCAACTTCTTGCACCCACTTCAAATCCTTACTAAAATCACACTTCATTGCCAGATATGCCCTTGCAACCCCCCCCCCCCTAATACCATCCACTCTCCCCACCCACTACCTCTCTCGGCCCCCTGTCAACAACCTACTGTTAGCAAGCTTGGCTACTCATGTTCCCAGCTACCTACCACATAATACTAACTTCTTGTAGCAACAACTGCTAATGGCTGTTATGTACCTCAAAAACAGATTGTATCAATTGTTCACTGATGAATCTCAACTACATTTGTAACCATGTTTAGTATATGTCACCATATTTTAAAATTATACTATGTTCTACAGCTGTTTTACATCTGTTTTCTTCTTGTCTTGTGTCCTTAACTGGACTAATGTCTATATTTAAATGCTATGTTTTTTAACTGTTTAATGCAAATAATACTTAATGTGGAGCTTTTCTCCCCGGGCCTCCGCTGAAAACGGACCTGGACTCTCCCGGTCAACAAATGTAAATAAATAATTAATAAATAAATAAATATTTCTATAGTTGAATCTCATTCTGCCCACTTTGACTCACTTTTCTGTTTATCCCTCTACTCTACACTTTGGTGTTCTCCTCTAACATCGCTGGTAGTTCGTTCCTTGTCTTTACTAGTTTCTGTCGCTCGTCTTGTGTAGCTAGTTAAGACAAAGAGGCTCGGGTGTTCTTTTATATACTTTATTACATACAAACACATCAGGATTGATAGAAGCAACATAAAATATAAACAAACAAACTGACTGACTACTGCACATACATACATGCTTACACCTCTGAAGCTCTCTACAAAATGGCAGTCTTACTTGCACATGCTCGGTATTTATATACATGTGCTAGCTCACTGGAAAGCTTCTTAAAGGTACATATACACTTTTACATCCTCCCTTTTTACTGAGCTGTCTTGCAATAGTAATGACATTTGAATAGGAATGCAAATTATACAGACAATAATTAATAAACAACACTCATGTCCAAGTTGCGGTGTATCTAGAACATGGTCTGGAAATGTGACCTGATCTTGTAATGTAGCAGTTAGGACTGAGTTGAGCAACAGGGACAGTCATTGGTGAAAGATCTGCTTTAGGACACTCGGGGATATTCTCAGGAAAAGGGATATTTGCTGGAATGTCCTCTGGAACTGGGACATTGGATAAGTCACTCTGAGAACTAAAGTCTTTATCACAGGCAAGATGCTGCAATAGTGGCTCAGACATCGGTACTAAATGTTTCCAGTTCTGTCTAAATTCTATTCCTTGTGATTCCACAATGTATGATCTTGGCTCTGGACATAATCTGATCAAAACCTTTCGCTGTCTGCATCCTTACTATCTCCCCTTCTTGTAATAGATTGAGCGGTTTGCCTGTCTTATCATAATAGGACTTCTGGGACAAATGCTTTTTCAGGAGTTGAGCTTTCACTGCTTTGTTGTTCTTAGCACATGGAACCAACAAATTGCTACTGATTGGCAGTGTGGTTCTGATTTGACTCGAAATAAGTCTCTGGGCAAGCGAACCAAGATGATTATTAAAAGGAATGTTTCTGAGATTCAGAAAAACATCAGTATTGACTCATTTCAACTTCTGTAACAACTGAGCTGATGTTGTCAATCTTCCTTTCATTCTTGACTGATGGGTTCAGTTCCGACCTCTCAGAACTGACTTGGCCATTATACATAGCTTGTGCCAGCCAAAAACTCTCACACTAAGGCTCTTCCCACAATGCCTTTCATCCCATTACCTCAGATCTCATTTGCCATGTAGAAAATTGGACACTTCAGCCGATGCTCTCAGCTAAGTGCTTTAAAATTTCTATTTTCATAGTTGTTTCTAACAATATCTGGTTAAAACTATCTCCCTTACTGGATAGTTTTGTTAACCTTTTTTTGAGCGTGTGACTGTTTTCCGACTAGTTCTACCCACCCCCTTTTTTACCTTATGGTAACTCTTATTACCATCATTGGTAACAGGCCTTCTCCCTTTTCTTATTACTGTTGGTACTGTTAGATACCATTGTTGTTATCCTCTTCTGTCTGGGTATTTTTTTCTATATCATTGTTGGTATATCCATTAAAAAAAAAAAAAAAAAAAAGGCGACTCCTTTCTTTCCTTTCCTCTCTTTTATGCATGAGAGTGTGTGTCTGTGACCCAACAGTTTTGATATGGTAGAGAAATAAAAGGGAATATCCAGATTCAAGGAGTGTCAGGACTGTGGCAGAAATATGCCCAATTCTGATGGGCATCTTTCTTGTGTGTACTGTTTGGGTACCCCTCACTTGGACATTTAATATTTGTCAGGCCTTTAGCACCCATACTTAAAAGGGTTATTTAAATATTCTTTTACTGAAGCCCTATCTAAGGCAGAGACTTCAAAATTTCCAAAGCTAGATGTGAAGAAAAGAAGCCACTCTGTGCCAACCTCCCCTATGGCACATGATGCAAAGTCCCAAAAACTGCAGGTTATGACGGTTTCTTCAGAACCGAAAGCCAAAGTACACAAGGGACAGTATCATCACCTCTAGCACTGAAAACAACTAAATCCACATCAGTGCTGTCAGTCATTGAACCAACTCAAACCTGTTTGGCACTGACCATTGCTTTGGCGCCAATGACCTCTCCGGCACCAACAATAGCTTCTGCACAACCACTACTATCCTCTCATTTGGGTCCACTTTCTCCTTCCATGCAACAACCTATGGTGCTGAAAGTTGATCTGACAGTTATTCCTAGGACTAGATATTCTCCTTCAATAGACCCATTTTTGGGTCAACAATCAAGCTCATTTCTGAATTGGCCTGAGTCCACTTCAGGAATGTCAATCCGTTCCTACAGGAGTCTCTCAGAATTGGAGGCAGTCAGATGGTGGACCAGAGTTTGGCAGTCAGAGGGCCTCCCTACACCTTCAAAAACCTCTCTCCCACCCAAAGCCAAGGCTTATTCTCCAAGGACTCCACCAGTTTACCCTCCTTCAACCTCCTTTCAGGGTTTGGAGCCCCCCACTTCAATGCTTCTGGTTCCAACTACCTCGGTCCCTATGTTGGGCCTCACCTTGGTGTTGGAGTTGACTCTGTGGTCTTTGGCTCCTTTGGATCGGTCGCACACCCAGGACCATGGTTTGGCTGTCACTTCAGAGATCCTTGGATCAGTTCTGGTTGTTTCCACAGTGCAGTCTGTAGCTCTTGGGGACATGGCAGTTCTGAGCAATCTCTCGGTTACTTCTCTGGGTGGCAGCTCATCAGAGTGGGGTGTAACCTCGGTTCTGAGGGGTGTCTTTCTCGGTTCCAGGCTCCTGTCCCGCTTTGGGCAGGGCTGCCTTCCAGATTATGGAGAGAGCTTTGGCCTCAGCAGGCTCCCAGCTGGTTCCATCCTCGTTGGAGTGCCATATTTTCATTTCCTCTGGTTTGCAGCTGTCAGAACCTGCTACTTCTGCACAGCAGACACAAGAACTGCAAGACACCTCGGTTCAGTGTCCCCCTCTTCGGAGTCCTCCTCAGAACCTCCCCCTGAGGTGCCACCCCATAAGAGGACATACAAGAGGAAGCACCTAGATTCTCCTGAAGAATCAGTCACTGAAGACACAGATTATGATGAAGGGGAAGGGTCCCCATGGTCACCCCTGGAAAATGTCTCTTTTGGAGACATCCTGGGAATATTAAAACAGAGGAATGAATGGAAGCCCTCAAATCCATCCTCTGAGGAATCTGTGTTCATGCAAGCTTTTTGTGTCCACCCTTCTACTTCTTAGGTGACCCCGCCTGCTAGAGACCTAGTTAATTGATCGTTCAGTGAGTGTGGAAGACTCCTGACTCCATAGAGCCTATTCTCTGGAGACCGGATAAGATTCTTTCAGCCCCAGAAGATCAGCACCATTGGTCTAAGGGTCTAGCAGTGGATGCCATGATGGTGGCAGCGGTCACCAAAAAGAAACTCACCGAAGAGAGTTCAACTATCCATCCTCCTAACCGAGAAGCTTGGACGATGGATAGATTTGGGAAGTGGGTCTTTGCTTCAATGACCTTCACTATTTGGTCCTTGAACTTCTTAGCACATTGTACTAGACTCCAAAGGGATCTGATAACTGAGCTTTCAGATACCCTTGCAGGAGCAGTGTCTGATGAGGTTTGAGATAAGGTTGCCTCTCAGCTTGCCACCCTGGAGTGAATCTCAAATTCATCCATGTGGCTTACTGCTTATACAGCCCAAGGGATGTCTAGAGCAGCAGGTACAGGCATTGCCATTAGGCATCATGCCTGGATGCGCTTGTGTGATTTCATAGGTTCATAGGTGTGTACTAGGTTAATGGCCCTGGAGCCTTTACAAGCCTAGCCTATAGGATTACCCTGGCATCGTGCCACCCAACCTTAGTTTCTAGTGCCTCTGTTGAGTAGAGCCACTGGAGTGATCCCTGATGTGAATTTTCTATTTCCCATCCACTCATCAAGATTTTTCTTGAAGAGGGCCAGTGAAGTGCTCTGCTTGACATGTATAGGAAGTCGATTCCATAGCATGGGCAGTCTCTGGGTTATGAACCTGTCCCTCCAGCATGTTCTGTTGATTGTGGTAATGAGGCTGAGGTCTCTGGAGCTTGTGGTGTGGAGGGATTGGGATTTCTTTAGATGTAGCATTTCTAACAGAGCTGGGTCAGACATGGATTTGTAAGTCAAGCAGAGATCGCCTCTAAGTAGGCGATATGAGACAGAGAATAGTTGGAGTTTTTTGAGTCTGTCCATATAGGACAAGTGTTTAAGGCCTAGGATCCTCTTTGTGAGGTACTTTTGTGGCCTCTCCAGTTGTTTCAGGTGTCTAGTGAGGTACATGCCAAATGGGGCATTGTACTCGATGATTGGCCTGATGAGGGAAGAGTAGAGGGAGACAACCTCTTTCTTCCTGGATGCAAAACCCTTAGTAATGAGATGTGCCACATAGAAAGACTTTCTGACCACAGTGGCAATGTGGTGGTCAAAAGAGATGTTGCTATCAACCTGTGTTCCCAGCTCTCTTATAATGCCTTCTGTGTTCAGTGGACTACCATCAATGTGGTAATTCAAGGGAACCAGGTTTTTCCCAAAGGGGATGAAGACACAAGTTTTGGCATTGAGCTTAAGGCCATGGTTTTGACACCAGTCATTGGTCTCATTGAGGCCTTTCTGAAGGATGTCAACATCACTTGGGGAGTTAATAATAGCTCCCAACTTGCAATCATCTGCAAACTTTGTCAGCCAGAGTCCCTTCGTGTTGGCCTGGACTTCAGAGAAGTAGATACCAAACAGGAGAGGACCCAGGACCAAACTCTGTAGGACTCCACTCATGACTGGTCGGCAGTCTGACTTGGAGTCAGCTACTTTCACACTGTGGGTTCTATCTGTGAGCCAGTTTGCAACCCACATAGTGATATAGGGGTTGATGCCTATCTTAGTAAGTTTTTCTATGATTCCTGAGTGGGGAATGGTATCAAAGGCCTTGGCCAGATCAAGGTAGGCTGTATGAACCACCTTACCTTCATCCACAGCTCTGGTGACTGACTCAAAGAAGTCGACCAAGTTGAGCAGGCATGATCTACCTTTCACAAAACCAAACTGTGTAAGATCCAGAGTTTGGAGATTCCCTATATCCTTGTTTATTAGGTCCATGATGATGCGTTCCATAGCTTTGCATGTCAGACTCGTCAGTCTAATGGGGCGATAGTTCCCGGGGTCTGTAGTCACTCCTCCTTTGTGGAAAGGGATGACTGTAGCAATGCCCCATTCGGTAGGAACAAAGCCTGAGGTGAGGCTGTGATTGAACAGGGCACACAGGTGAGGTGCCAGTTCACTCTGTAGTTCATGTAGAACACAGCCAGGGATACTGTCAGGTCCCATAGAAGCTGTATTCTTGGCCTTGGACTGTGCTGTTTTAACCTGTGCAGCAGTAATATTGGGTGCCTGGCAATCTACTGGTATTGTGATTGGTCCTTGGGGGGGGGAGGGGTAAAGATAGCACTGAATCTGTCCACCAGTATATTTGCAATATCTATTGGCTCGGTATAGGAGGTACCATTGTGCAGTAGCTCAGAGCACATCTGGGTATTGCCATTGAGATTCTTTACATAACTATAGAAGGCCTTGTGGTTGTCTTTACTATCTGCTGCAATTCTGTTTTCATAGCTAGCTTTAGAAGATTTGATGAGGGATCTCAACCTTTTGTTGAGACTGATAAGGGAGATTTTTCCAGTCTAGGGACTTCACCTTATTCTGCATCAGTTTCCTCCTGCTATTGTAGAGTTTGTTTATGGCAGGGGACCACCAGATTGGCTTCTTTTTTTTCTTGAGGAGAGCATCTTAGTTCTATTCGGTATGGTGAGATCCATGCATTTGTGTACGTGTTCGTACAGTGCATTGGTGTATGATTTGGCGGTCATGCAACTATTCTCCATTTGCATGGGTGCCGTGAAGTTAGTCACCTCTGTTTTTAGGAGCTCAGAGTTAGCTTTGGAGAAGTTTTTCATGGCGGTTACCTTTGTTAGGGGGGAGTGTGGATTTCCAAGGTGATTAGCTTGTGATCAGCTCTAACCAGGGAGGAGTTGACTATTGGTGTAGAGCAATGGTCGTCCATGTTAGTAATGACCAGATCAAGGATGTTGCTACCTCTAGTGGGGGTAAGAATGAGCTGGTCCAGGGCAAAGGAATTAATGAATTCCAGAAAGCGTTGGGCAAGTGTATTGGTACATGAGTAGTTTTCCTAGTTAATGGAGGGGTAGTTGAAGTCGCCCAGTATGAGAGTGTTAGGTTGGACCATAATATTCTCCAGGGTGCTTAGGAATGTGGAGTGTGAATCTTGGGACATGACTGGGGACCTATAGCAGACGACCTGAATCGCTGTCTTACACAATGTTAGCTGCACCTCAAGTATCTCAGATGCATTATGTTGGGGTACCAGTCTGGAACTGTACGCATCCTTTATGAATATGGAAACACCACCGCCTTTGGAGCTTTGGTCCAAGTTCTGGGGCCGAAAGATGTGGAATGAGTTGTAGCTTGGTAGTGTAGGGGTGCTTTCTGCTGCCTTGAACCAGGTCTCTGTTACAGCACAAATGTCGATGTTCTCCATTTTAAGGAGTACTTCGAGTGAGTTCATTTTGAGATTTAGACTTCTAGCGTTGAGAAGCATGACCCTCAAATTGCATTTGTTTGTAGCTGTTATGGTGGTAATTTGGAACACTGCCTAAAAAAGGCACTATAGGGGTGGCAAGAGCCTTGGCCATTATCCAGAAACCCAGGGGTGACAGATGTAGGCCATCTCTGGCAAAGCATTGAGGTCTGTCAATCATGTCATCCCAGGTAGACAGATACTGGATCCCCTTAGAATGACACTAGAAACTTAGCCAATTGTTGAAATCAATCATTTTCTACTTGTACTGTGGTGTCATTCTGGATGATGGTAGGATGCTGCTCAGGGCTAGGGTCATACACGCCTGGGCTACATAATCCCTTTAAGTCTTCCTTTGTCAATGCTCCTGTTGATGGTACTTCCTTGTTTGGCCCAAAAGTCAGAGACACACTAGCCAGGTGTGAAAAAGACAGTAAGACCCTTTCTGCTGTGGGTGTTCATTTTTCCACTCCAAAACGATCTTACTCAAGGAATCAGAGGAGTGAAGAATGTGGTTCAAGAAGACCCAAGGTCCTTTTTGGGACACATGGTGAGTGTTCTCCCAGAGGCAGAAGGGGGAACTCTTCTGGAAGACACCCCCCCATGGCAGAGGGAGTCCGTGTAACCAGGGCTCCAGAGATTCCTTTCCTGGACAACTCTATCAGGGCTCCTGAACTGAGGCCCATTTGCTTACCTCTGGAGGCAGTTGGGGGAAGATTTTCTCTGCACACAAAACCTCAGATTCCTGGGTGCAGAAAATAATTACCAGATTACCACATTCCCTTCAATCTTTTGCCAAAATCCCGAAATTGAATCCCCGATGTTCCACCCAGTCTGAGGGATCTAGCAGCAGTAGAGATTCAAAAGCTGCTTCAAAAAAGAGTCAACCAAGTAGTCCCACCAGACCAAATACAATCCGGATTCTACTCAAGATTCTTTTTAGTGCGAAAAAAGACAGGGGACTGGAGACCAATCTTGTATCTCAGCCTATTGAACAAATTTGTACAACAGACAAAATTCCAGATAGTCATGGTTCAGTCTAACCTTTCCTTTCTAGAGAAGGAGGATTGGATGTGCTCTATAGATCTTCAGGACATGTATTACCACATAAAGATGGACAAGCACTCCAGAGCATATCTTCACTTCTGAATAGGAGCAAGTTATTACTAATTCCAAGCACTGCCCTTCCGTCTCACCAAAGCCCACAGGGTGTTCAACAAATGCATGGCAGTTCTACATCTTGCTGAAACACTAGGCATTTCAGTCAACAAAGAAAAGTCACAATTGACTCCCATGCAGGACCTGGAGTTCACTGGAGCAATATTAAATACAGTATCCTGTGTAGCCTCCCGTCCTCTCCACAGGCTGTTAAAGCTAAGATCGCAACTTCAAGTAATCATTTCCCAAAACAAAAGTCCTGCTCATCTGGTACTACAAGCTCTGGGGACCATGGCAGCAATGATAACATTAGCTCCCCTAGCAAGGTATCACTTGAGGCTGCTTCAATGGCTCTTGACATCACAATAGTCAGTTCTAATGCACACCATGTCCCATCCAGTCTTGATGACAAATCACTGCAAAAAGGATTTATCTTGGTGGTTGAATCCAGAAGACAATTTATTTTTTATTTATTTTATTTATTTATTTTATTTTACATTTGTTGACCGGGCTGGTCTAGCTGGATACATGTCCATTTTCAGTAGAGGCCCGGGGAGATAAGCTCCACTTATAAACTTTACTGATGCTAAGTATAAAAACAGTTAAGAAATAAATTCTAATATAAAAGTAATAAACAAGTGGTATAAAAAAGAAAGAAGTAATGGAGATAAGCTCCACTTAGAAATTATACTGATGCTAAGTTTAAAAACTGTAAAAACTAAGATTCTAATAGAAAAATAATAATAAATTAAGTGGTATAAAAAGTAGGGGAGTAAAGAAGTCATAGTAGAACAAGATAGCAGGAAGTATCTCTTAGACATTTCATAGAGAGGGAAATGGAAATTACTGAAAAGCAAGTGAATTAAATATTGGGGTGAGTAGGTCAGATGAACATAAAAATAATGTTAGTCAGGGTTGGTACAGGGGCACAGCCATTGTGTTTTGAGGTAAAGCTTGAGTTTCTTTTTAAAGAGAGATTTAGAGGGAATAGTTGAGAGTTCAGACGGAAGCAGGTTCCAATGTTTTCCAACAGTGTTAGAGAAAAGAGAGTCTCCGGCCTTGTTGTTTGATTTGACCGTGTCTATAAGAAGTTTGTGTGCGGATCTAAGGGACTTTAGGTTGTGGTAACGGTGAATCAGGCTTGATAGTATAGGGGTTTTATCAGGTTGATAAAGAATTTGATGGACTATGGTAAGCTGGTTAGTTTTTAGTTGCTGTTGGTATTCAAGCCAGCCTAGTTGTTTTAGATTATTACAGTGGTGGGTTCTGTAAGGGTTTCCAGTGGCAAATCTGGCTATGTTGTGGTAGGAGTTTTCTAGTTTTGACAGGTTTGTTGTGGATAATTTAGTAAAAATTGGGGAGGCATAGAGAAGGGGTGAGATAAGGTGGGTGAGGGCTATGGTTGTTCTAGATTCTGGAGTTAGGAAAGGTTTGATTCTGTAGAGAGAGCCTATTTTTTTGTTAATGCTTTTTAGTGTGTTGTTAATATGGGCATTGAAGTTAAGGTTGTTGTCTATGGTAATGCCTAGTAGTTTGGTAGTTGACTCTTGAGATATAGGTGTGCCATTTGCTGATGTTATGGTGAAATCAATGAGGGGAGATTTGCTAGATGGTGTAAAAAGGAGCAGCTTTGTTTTTTTTGGGTTGAGTAGTAGACAGTGTTGGGAAAACCAGTCTTCTACAGAGTTAAGTATGTGTTGTGTGAGGGAGTGAAGGTGTGATACAGATGTGGCGGAGCAGACAAGTGTTGAATCGCTCTGATGTATGCATGTGGCTTGGGGAGCCACATGGTGTAGGTCA
Source organism: Protopterus annectens (assembly GCF_019279795.1). Lineage (NCBI taxonomy): Eukaryota > Metazoa > Chordata > Ceratodontiformes > Protopteridae > Protopterus > Protopterus annectens. Next base: position 124,927,083 of record NC_056727.1, read on the forward strand.
TTGATAAATAAGGAAAATAGCAGGGGCCTAGTATAGACCCTTGTGGGACTCCAATGCTGACAGGCAGTTGGGAGGATAGAGTGGAGTTCCAGAGTACTGCTTGATGTCTGTTTTGTAAGTAGGACTTAAACCAGTTAAGAGATTGGGTATCAAGTGAAGTGGAATGAAGAATGTGAATGAGTATTTGGTGGTTGACCATGTCAAAGGCTTTGGATAGATCTAAGAAAATTGCTGAGGAGAGGGTGTTATTGTTGCGATTTTTGTTGATTGTATCTGTAAAGGAGAGGAGGGCAGTGGTTGTACTGTGGGATGGTCTGAAACCGTGCTGGGTGTTAGAGAGTAGGTTATTCTGGAGAAGGTGGTGAAGCAGTTGCTTGTGTATACACCTTTCCATGATCTTAGATAAGGGTGAAAGAAGGGCTATGGGGCGGTAGTTCGATATTTCAGTAGAATTTCCCCCCTTATGGAGTGGGATAATGTGGGAGATTTTCCAGAGTTTAGGGACATATCCTTCAGTGATGGTTCTGTTGATCAGAATAGAGATAGGCAAGGCTATTGCTTTGGCTGCTAATTGCAAGTATTCTGCGGGTAATAGGTCGGCAGAGGGAGTACATGGTTTCAGTTTTTTTAGAAGGGAGAGAATATAAGTAGTAGAGACTGGTTGGAAGTGAAAAGTAGGGGGTGGGTTTGTTTTGCTCGTTGACATGATTGCATTTTTGATGGGAAGTTGACTTGCTAAGGTTTGTATAGTTTCTGTGAAGAATGAATTAAAGGAGTTTGCTGTTTGTTTGGGGTTATTTATGTCAGAGCCTTGTGGGTTGGGTGTGACAGGTTTACATGGCTGTAGTAATTGATTAATGGTTGCCCAGAATTTTTTTGTGTTTTTTTGGGGAGAATGTTGTGGTTTCAGGTAAAAGTTTTTTTTATCGTTCATTATTAGTTTTTTGGTCTCGTTCTTAGTTGCTTAAAGGTTTGGAAGTCTGTGGTGTTTTTAGTTAAGCGAGATTTGTTCCAGGCTTTATTCCTAAGAGTAATTTTTTGTTTGGTTTCTTTTGATAGCCAGGGGGCAGGTTTAGTCTTGATTCTGATGGAGCGTGAGGGGGCATGATAGTTGAGGATAGTTAGAAACTTAGCATTAAAGACATCAACAGCTTCATCTAGTTGAAGATGTTTTAAGGGTGTCCAGTTGCATGCTTCTAGTTCTTTCTGGAATAAATCCACGTTGAATGTTTTTTTGGATCTGATAGTTTTGGTTATTATTTGGGTAGGAGGGTTGGTTTTAAGCCTTATGATGTAGGTTAGTAAGTGGTCACTTATGTCATCAGGGAGTGTTCCTGTTGTATAGGTATGGGGTTGGTAGTTGGTGAGTATCCAGTCTATCGTACTTTCTTTTTTGTTAGATTTATTTATTCGAGTGGGGGAGGTGATGTTTTGAGAGAATCCATAAAGGTTGATATGGCTAGTAGGTTGTTTGTTGTTACAAGATTCCCAATCAATGTTTACATCGCCTAAGATGATTATCTCTTGGGGTAAGTTTAGTGATAGCCAACATAGGATCTTTTCGATGGTGGAAATGTTATTACCTGGGGGTAGATAGATACAGATAATATAGATTGATTTGACTGGGTTTAGTTCTAGTTTGGTAATAAGAATTTCAGCGTTTGAGTCCTGGGGAGGTTTTTGGTGGTATGTGGTTATTTGAAGGTTAGTTTTAAATAATATGGCAATACCTCCGCCTTTTTTTGAGAGTCTGTCGAGTCGTAAGATGTTATAGCCAGGTGGAATGATTTCACTGTCTTTTGTAGAGGGTTTTAACCAGGTTTCTGTTAGGCAAATAATATCAAAGGAGTACAGCTGTAGGAGAGCATGTAGTTGAGTTGTTTTATTATTAATGCTACGTATGTTAAGGTGGGCTACTGAGAGTGAGTTTTTGGGTTGTCTAAGCAGAGGGTTATCATTGGGGTCTAGTTTACTGGATTGATTTAAGGAGGTGTCAGTTGGGCCTGGGTTTGGGTGAATATCTCCATTCTTAAGTAGGAGGAGTAGTGTTAGGTAGGTACTTTTGTATATTTGCTATGGAGGGGTATCTTTATGGGATTAGGGTCAACAAGTTTGATGTGATTAGTTCTATGATATTTGGGTAATAGATAGCTAGGTACTGAAGTTATGTTGATGTGGTGGTTGTGGTGGATAGGAACTAAGGAGGCAGTTTGTTTGTGTGGTGTGTTGAGGTGAGAGAGTAGTGGCTGTTCATAGGAGGTGGTTAGGTGTGCTAACAATAGAGTGATAGTGAGAGGGAACAGGATTAAGGTATGTGTGAGTGCTAGGGTGGGATGTTTAAACATTGTAAGGTGGATATGTATCGTGGTTGTTGTGGGTGTGGGAGTGTTAGAGTAATAGGTGGTATCTGTGAAAGGGTGTGGTTTTAGGAAGAGGTAAGGGGAGAAGAGGGGTTGGTTGGATAGTTGTAGTTGGGCTGTAATTGGAGGAACTGGAGGGGGGTGTGTCTAGGTAGGTATATCCCTAGGCTGTAATTGGAGGAACTGGAGGGGGGTGTGTCTAGGTAGGTATATCCCTAGATGCACGGGGGGTGGGTGGGATTTGGGGGTAGGGTAGGGGAGCGGAGTGAGCCCGCAGGGCGAACGGAGCGGGTAGAGACAAGCCAGTGAAGTTAGCAGGGAAAACAATCAGTAGTTCAGGTAACCAAGGTAAGAGCAGATAAGGTGTGAGTGGAGAAGGGTAGCTGATACAGGAGAAAGAAGAAGAAAGGCTTCCTGAGGGGTAAGCACTGGAGGGTATAGGATAAGCTGGAGTTAGAGCAACTAAGAAGTATGGTAGAAGAGGTTTTCAAGTTAGCTCAAATAGCTTAGGGAGAGGGAGAGAGATAGATAGGGGTAAAGCCCTAGTGGGCAGAAAAGGGAAAAGAGAGAGTTAGAAAGGGAGCAGCTAAGTATAGTATAGAACTGGTGATGGGAAGCTCTTCTGGTGAGGAGGAGCAGGAATGAGGAAGAGGTGTATAGGCTGTTTGGAGGGTACAGGGACAGGAGGTTAGGCTGCTGTCTGCACAGATTCCCAGTGGAATTAGTTACCCAGAAAGTGGTGGTGGATGTAGTCTATTTTAACAAGGTAATCTAGTCCATAACATACTTTGTTTCCCTTGTTAGTGGGTTCAATACGCTGGAAGTAGTGGCCACAGGTGTGTGGAGTAGGGTCCTGACACCAGGTAGGCTGAGGTTCTATCAGGAGAAGGCACAAAATTCAACTTTGGGTACTTTGGGAAAGAAGGGAAAGAAAGGTAGAGGAGAAAGAACAGGGTTAGGTGATTATCATGTACATTAGTTAAGCAAACAATAGCAGGTTTAGCAGACAGATTCAAACATCCAACTTAGATAAGGCTAACAAAAAATTACTTTATAACATAGCAGATTGGGGTGACAGGAGGTTCAGACAGCAGGTAACACAGTGGAATAAAACAACAGTGCAGAAGGAATATGAACAGATACTGTGCTGGGGTGCTTTAAATGAGTTTGTATAAGCTTGGACAAGAAGGTCAAAATATTACCTAAGAAAAGAGAAAGTCTCCGTCTACACAGTAGTTGCGGAAGAGACAACGCAGAGAAAAGGATGTTAACTCAGTGTTAAAAACTAGTGCCGTGTTCCACGTTGGTGGAGTGTAGCATGAATACGGCCTCAGTAGTGACTTAATGCTTGTACTGGAAGGGCTAGGCAACTTGCATGTCTCAGGTAGCGTCTATTTTGGACCGAGGATCCAGTCCTGTGCCACGTGGGTGGCGCAGTAAGCAACCTGTAGGCAGAAACAGTTGTGGCCTCAGGATATCCGAGGCATATGTTCTTGTTGCACAAAAAGTAGATTGTGGAGAAGGTGTAAATCAGTGTTAATGTAGATAAACACTTAATTGCCACTACAGAGAAATAGTCTGTAGTCCGGAGAGCTGGGTAGGGATAACTATGTACAGAGGGTCTAGGAAGGCTAAAAATAAGGGTCGCTCAGGTAGAGCTGTGTCGCAACACAAAATGGAGTGTAAAAAGTGTTCAACGACACACTAGTAGTACTGTAACCCTAGTCGCTTCGTTAAAGCAAAGTAGTAGGCTGCTGTGAATGCGTGGAGGAGTAGGGAGATAACAGTGAGGACACAACAGTGCAAATACAGAAAGAAAACCCCACAAAGCAGATAAGCAGCTGTAAACACTTGAAATAAATACAGTTTAAATCATGCAATTGTAAGCAGTTCCGTAATTGCAGCAACTTAGTCGCTATGAAAACCCCACAAAGCAGATAAGCAGATACAAACAGTTGACATGAAATACAGTTTAAATCATGCAGCTGTAAACAATTACAAAATTGCAGCAAACCTTAGTCGCTATGACAGTGTAACTAGCATTCATATTTTACAGCTATAGTAGGGGATAAACAGTAACAGCCTTAGTCGCTAGGTCAGGCTATCTATTTAATCTGAACAAGCAGTCATAAACAGACTAATCCTTAGTCGCTAGTATCAAATAACTCTATACAGGTTATGGTATGCACCAGGGACAGCAACCATCCATTACTTGGACACTAAAGTACAATTCTCCACCCTGCGAACTCTCGCAAATAAGATAGGCAGTAAAAACATTTACAATCAAGTGTAGACTAACCACAGTAGCACGTACCAGGGACTAGCGAGCAGACAGCAGCGGCGACCCTCTACTGGAGAATGAAATGAGAAGAAAAAGGGCTATCTATGGGGTTGTTCTTTTTCCCCCTCTCAGCCCAAGGCTGTAGTGACCACGGATGCTTCCCAGATAGTGTGGGGGGAGCATTTTCTGGGAAAGAATGTTCAAGGCACTTGGTCCCTGCAAGAGGCCAATTTGCACATCAATGTCTTAGAATTGAGAGCAGTGCTTTTAATGTTGCAAGCATTCCAGGCTGTCCTTCCTTTGGGGATAAGTGCAATCCAGTCAGACAATATGTCCGTAGTCTGGTGTATCAACAAACATGGGGGAATCAGGTCTTACCCTCTGTGTTGGGAAGCTCTAAGGATTTGGAAATGGGCAATAGCTTCCAACCGCTTTCTGGTAGTAACGCATATCTCAGGGAACTCCAACGTGATTGCGGACAAACTGAGCAGATGTATCCTCCTGCCTCAAGAGTGGCCTCTCAATCCCAATGTAGTGATGAAGATCTTTCATCGATGGGATCAGCCTTGCTGTGACCTGTTTGCTTCTCCCATAAACCACAAATGGAGCAGCTACTTTGCCCTAATCCCCTCTCATGGGGAGTCCCCGAGAGATGCACTTCTTCTCAGTTGGCCCCCAGGACTCCTGTATGCCTTTCCCACAATTCCACTGATCCCCCAGTTTCTGAGGAAAGCCCAATGGTTGAGGAGCAAAGTGATTCTCATTGCACCTTACTGGCCCCGTCAAGTCTGGTTCCACTTTCTTTGGCCTCATCTGGTTCACTGCCGTGGATCTACTGTCTCACCCTCAGGGTCTGGTGCATCCCAATCTTCAAAATCTTATGCTGAAAGCTTGGTTTCTCTAATTCCAGTAATTGCCAGGCAGAATAACTTGCCCTCTCCAGTGCAAAAGATACTTCTGGCTTCCCATAAACCATCCATCAGAAAGCTTTATCTAAGCAAATGGAAAGGTTTTTCAATTTGGGCATGCACAAACTGCATAGACCCTTTCTCGGCATCATTTGATAAGGTCCTGGAATATTTAGCTACCTTATTTGAAATGGAGCCCTCTACATCTACAGTTAAGGTTCGTTTGGCTGCCATTTCAAATTTTTATAACGGGTGTGATGACCATTCCTTGATGTCTCATCGTCTATGCAAAATTTTTCTTAAAGGCGCTCTGCATTTAAAACCCCCTTTCAAAGACCCTGTAGTGCCATGAGATTTGACCTTAGTCTTACAATGTCTAGTTTGACAACCCTTTGAGCCAGCAGCTACTTGTGACCTCAAGTTTTTATCTTGGCAGACCCTCTTCCTAGTAGCTATCACATCTAGAAGAATTTCAGAGTTACAGGCTTTATGTGTGAACCATAGCAACACCACACTGTAGAAAGCACCAAAGTAGAAAACAGACCCACCAGCTAGTAATCCACAGGAAATTTATTTTAAAACACACTCTGACGTCTCGGCTCCACAAGCCTTCAAGGAGTATAACATTCACAAAAAATTGCCTGCCTATATACACCTATCAGTTATACAATTAATTATACAATTAAACATAATTACTCACTTTCAATAAAATGTTACACAAAAAAAACTCCAATTAATTTAATTATTTAACCCCTTAGGGGACAAAGTGCCAAACTTTAAAATATAAGTAGATTCTTTAAAAAACAATTTATTTTTTAATATATTTTCATCACAATATGTGTAGATTTTCTCCAAACCATTAATATTGCCTTTATCAAATTTATTAAAGTGCACAGGTATTGCACTTTCCTCCCTCTTATTAACTATGTCCCTAACATGTTCTAGTAACCTGATTTTTAAATGGTCTTTTTGTTTCTTCAATATAGAACTTGTTGCAAGGAAATTTTAGGGTATACACATTGCCTTCAGTACTACAACAAAAACTATCTTTAGTTTCAGACAATATACCATTAATTTTATTAAAATATTGAACAATAAAGTTATAAGCTTTACACTTTTTGCAACCTATGGTCCCTAATTATTTTATATTACTTTGGATTCCAATAAGGGGGGCTACCAACTTGGTTTTCACTAATAAATGTCTAATTTGTGCAAACATTAATCATTTATACATAAAATATACTCCCAATAATACATTAATATTTTTTTAACTATAACTCTAAAACTAGTAAATGTAGTAATAAAATATATATCGTCCTGTTTTTGAATTTTATTATTTATTTTATATCTTTGTATACATCTCCTAGTAGTAGGCAGTGAAATATATTCTTTTAAAATTTTATTCCAGCATTCTTCTAATAGTTCTTGATCAAAACCCCTCATTTTAAACATGTTGATTGTATTGCATATTTCCCTTTTATAATCATATTCATTATTACATAATCTAAAAATACAAATGAATTCCCCAAAGGGCATGGAGTGAATAGTGTGGGGCGGATGGCAACTATCTGCCCTTATATATTGTAGTCCACTATCAAAATTTCTATGGACGCTAGTCTGAATGAACTTATTATTACTACCATCAAGATTCACATCCAAGAAAGATACATTTTTTCCAACTTTAAGACCATCAAATTCTGATACAACCCTATTGTTTACTAACATCTTAACAAATCCTTCTACTTCCTGTTCACCATCTTCACACAAGAAGATCAGATCATCAATAAATCTGTAATAAAGTTTAACATATCTGTGAAAAATTCACTTCTATATATGTATTCATTTTTGAATAAGCCCATGCTAAGGTTTGCATATGAGGGGGCAAAAACCGCCCCCCCATTGCAGTTCCACTTTTCTGCCTATACAAAGCTTCTCCAAATTAAAAAAAAATATGTTTAAGACAGAAATCTAACAGCTCTACAATAAATGCAGTAGATGGACTTTGGCCCAAAAAGAGTCTTATAGCTTCTAACCCAAAATCATGATTTTGTTTGGTATAAAGACTTTTTACATCAGTAGTAACCTGTTAAATAAATTGTTAAAATCAGACTGTAAAAATCATTAGGCATTTTAAAATGACAGTCAATAACAGACAGTAATGCAGGAAACTCAAGTATCTACTATACGTATACTCTAATGTACATTAGGAGGCAAAAAAACATACACAAACTTGTACAGAATTTTGTCTAACTTTATTTAGGCAGTGTTTGCCATTTTATATCATTTACAATCAGCTTTTGCCCACCTCACTGACGTGGTCAGTGACAGGGTCTTTACATCATAGTAACTTATGAAAAAGTGCTGAGATAGTGCTTTTCAAAAATCTTTTTCCCATGAGAATATTACAGCCTTGCAAAGCACCTGGTCAGTCACGATGTCCTTCTGAGGATGTAGCTAATTCAAGGCTCTTAGATTAGCTCGAATACAATGGATGAATGTCTCTTTAATACATTTCTTTGTCTCTCTGTTCACCAGCTGGACATTATCTCTGATAGTGCGCACAAGGCCATTCTTCTGGTGGAAGCAGGAAAAGATACACATGCACATAGATTCATTATTTTCTAACTTTGCAAAATAATCTTTCACTGACAGGCATGAGCCGGCCGAGCTGGTAACTGCCAAGGCCAAGTTTCTAATCACACTGCAGCTATGCTTCAAGCAATAATATGCAAGTTCATTTCTACTACCATTCTAGTAAAACAGAATTAAATGCATTACATATTATTCTATTTTTCAATCTTTGCACTTCATATATGTTCAAGTACATTTATATATGTCTGACCACACAGTTTTATATATGTCTGAATGTTTGAATACATATTTTCCTAACAGCTTATATGTGAATACATATTTTTCTAACATTCTCCCTCCTGTTAATGCATTTCATTCTATTTGAAACATAAACAATATTATTTCATTTTTTAGCCTTTTCCTTTTCAAGGACTTTCAGCTAAGTAAGTCATTTATTTTATATTTCAGAAAAAGCATCATTTGAAATTAATCTTTTAATTTCAACACTTTGGTAAAAAGTTTTAGTAACAGATATATCAACAAATTTTTGATTAATCTTTTCATGCAGGGAATTTCACAGTAAACACATGCTCCTATTAGGAGTATACCCACACAAATAGCAATTAAATGTTTAATAGGATGGAACCCCCCCCCCCCCCAAACAGATTCTGGAAAATGTCCGTCAATGGGTTTGGGCCTGGTTTAGTCATTGCTGATACTTTGCTGAATTACCTCTAGGTGGTCATTGATTTCATGTTGGTTGTCTGGAATGTACGCACAGCATTCTTCTTCGTGTACCACCTCTTGCCGCTAGGGTGAAGTAAAGAGCCATTCGATTTTGTAGCACAACAGTTTTTATTGCATTCAGTTCATTAGTCACCAATTCTAGGGTGGAAAAAGTTGCATTGCTCATGACTTCTTGACAGCTTCCTCAGCTCCCAGATCGATTTGACTGCTCCATAGGCTGGTGGTATTCCTGCCCTGGATATAACACTGTTGCCCAAGTCCATATGAGTCAATTTACTTTTGTCTTTCACTGAATTATGGTCTTTTTAACCAGCTTCGATTTTACCAACTGGATTTACAGGTTTTTTAACTGGACCTTCAGATTCTCGAGCTGTTTTCCTTACGTTTTGTATCTTACCCAAAGGTAATTCTGCAGTATGTCTTATTGCTGAAACCAGATAACCCAAAAAACAACTGCCGGACCAATTCTCAGGTAACCATTTATATGCCTTTTTCCCACAAATAAAATCATTACTTTGGTACTAATACGTGTTATCCCTGCATGAAACATTTTTCTATCCTTAATAGACAATTGCTTAGTTAAGACTGGATTGTCACATACTGCATTTAATGTAGTTTTCATTGAACTCAGATATGAATCATGGTTAGTATTACAAACAGTTACCCCACTTTTGACTTTAATGTAACATTTATAAGACATTGTTATATTACCATTACTCCAGCCCACCTGGAGGGTATCACTTTGTAGAAACATACAACCCCCTTTTGTGTGACAGGTAAAAATAAAGCTATTTTGTCCTGTGATCTCACAGTTTCTGTATAAAAAAAACTTTCCAAAGTCTCATTTTATCCCCAGAGGGACAGTGGACATTACAGTCTTTTATATGCTGTTGGTATAGCTGTACAAACCCAGCAATTTGAAAAGTTTATAGTCTCTGTATACACTTGCTTTATGGCCAGGTATGTGTTAAAGTTTGGATGCCAGTCTATAAACAGTTCATCACGTCTTCTCACTTTCACTTGTGTGATTGAGTGCAGGGAAAAACCACAATAAGAGAAAAATTGTCACACTTATAGATAACAAATGCACAGTTAACAAAATAATTATGCAATAGTTCTTGGGTTGCTCTGCTTTTTTGTTTGCTTTACTCTTGGCCATTTTGCCCTTGTGTATCAGTCACAAAGTTTTTATTCAGCTGAAAGTTCTTTTGTCTGAAAAAGAGTTAAACTGCAAAACAGATTTATTTATTAACAGTTTCTTTATATAATTAGCTAGTGAACTGTCAGCCTCCAGCTCTGCAGGCATGAGAGCTTTTTACTGAGGCACATAATATGCCCTTCCAAATACTACTTCAAAGGGGATCAAACCCTTTACATTTGTTACTGTTTTCATGCTCAGCAATGCTAGAGGTAAACAGCAAATCCAATTCTTCTGAGTCTCACTCATCAACTTTTTTAACTTGTTTTTTTAAAATTCCATTGTACCTCTCCACCAGTCCTGCTGACTGTGGGTGGTAAGCACAGTGATTCCTTAAGGAAATCCCAAAAAAATCTCCCAAGTTGTTGAATTGTCTGATTGACAAAATGTGTCCCATTGCCACTATAGATTCTTTCCGGTATGCCAAATCTAGGAATTATTTCCTTTACTAGGGCCTTTGCCACTGTTGCTGCATTCAGATTCCTGGTTGGAAAAGCTTCTACCCATTTTGAAAACATATCTATGATCACTAAACAGTATTTCTTTCCTTTACATTTATTTAACTCTATGAAGTCCATACAAATAGTATGGAATGGATATGGTGGTGTAGGGAAACTCCCTTGCTTGTTTTTAAATGCTCCTTGTGCATGGTGCTTGTTACAAGTGTGACAAGCTGCACAAAATTTTATTGTATAATTTATGTATCCATATATTTGGAATATTCTATTTACTAACTGTACCATCCCCCCTGTTGAGACATGGCTCTGCCCATGGCTCAACAAAGCTGCATATTTAAATAATTTAGATGGCAATATTGTTTTTTTCCTTTGGAAATGTACAGTTCATTTTCAAAAATTGCACCTTGTTTTACCCAGTTTTGTTTTTCTGCTTTTGTAGTAAGCATTTGCATTGTTTTTAACATGTCTAAATCTAAAATCTCAAAGGGTTGTAATTTTTTATTTAAAAGTAAAGTTTTTGAGTCTGAGGCTGCTTGCTTTGCAGCTGCATCAGCTCGTGCATTACCTTTTGAAATCTTATCCTGTTGTTTTGTATGAGCTACACATTTACAAATAGCTACTTTGGTAGGCAACTGAATAGATTTTAATAGCTCCAAAATAAATTGCGCATGATTAATAGGTTTTTTACTGGATGTAATCATTCCTCTATTTTCTTTATTGTTGTGCAAACGCATGCACTGTAGAAAAAGCATACTGATTATCAGTATATATGTTTACTTTTTTGCCTTTTACTAAAATACATGCTCCTGTCAAAACTACCAGTTTTGCTGCTTGAGCATACAAGTTGTGTGGCAAAGTTTGTGCTTCTAAATTTTTAGTGTCTGTAACTACTGCATACCCCACCAGATTTTTCCCTGTAGGACCCCTTCTGCATGAGCCATCCACGTAATATGTCACCTCAGCATCATCCAAGGGCATATCTGTAAGATCTTGTCTAGGTAAAGCTAACTGTTCATATGAGGTTGACTCAGCAGTATGGTCATACATGAAAGATGTCTAGCAGGAGAAAGGTATGCAACTTTTTTTGTAGCAGAATTATTGCAACTGCATGAGGCATTCTCAATGTGAGAGGGTGGAATAACACCACTGAGGCTGAAGCCTGCACTGCTATTGCTGCTGCAACTACTGCTTGTACACAGTGAGGCAAAGATTGCACCACTGGGTCTAACTGTGATGAATAGTAAGCTATGGGGCATTGCTTATCCCCATGTTGTTGCTTTAATACTGATGTCATGTACCATTGCTTACAATTTATGGTCTAAAAAAAAACGTTTGTGATAACTTGGAAGTCTTAAAACTAATGAAGAAGCTATTAACTGCTTTAACCTGCAGAAAGTCATTTCTGCTTTTGTTTTCCATCGTAAAATAATTTGGTACCCAGCTTTAACAAAAATTAGTTGTACCTAAGAAAGACATTATTTCTTTTTTAGTTGTTGGTTTGGGTGCTTGCAAAATTGCTGTTTTTTTTTTTTTTTTTCTTTCCCATTATCTAGCATTTTACCTTTATTGAATATCACATATCCCAGGTATCTAACCTGTGTTTTTTTTTTCAAAGTTGTAACTTACTTTTGTTTACTTTGTGTCCTTGTATTACTAAAAATTTTAATAATGCTACTGTATCCACCCTGCACTGCTGCTGGGTGCTGCTAGCAAGATGTCATTTACATAAAGTAAAATTTGACTACCTCCTGGTGGGGTAGACCCTGCCAGGTTGCTAGCCATTTTTTGTGCAAATATTATTGGGCTCTCACAATATCCCTGTGGTAGTCGAGTATATGTATACCTTTTACCCTGAAATGTAAATGCAAACCAATATTGACTATCAGGATGTATAGGTATTGAAAAGAAAGCATTGCTTATATCTACCACAGTAAAATACTTTTGTTGTGGCTTTAAATCATTTAACAAGGTATGTGGGTCTGGCACCGTAGGTGCTCTAGGTATTACTGCATTATTTACAGCTCATAAATCTTGTACCATCTGCCATTCCCCGTTTGCTTTTTTAACAGGAAATAGGGGTGTATCACATGGTGAATCAGGAGATTTTACCAGTACTCCTTTTTTGAGTAATGCTGCTTATTATAGGCTTAATTTTTACTTTTGCATTTTTTTCCAAAATGTATTGTCTTTTCTGTGGTCTAAAAGCTGACTTTGGGGTAATTGTAACTGGTCCTGCTGCTTGAATAAGCCCTACATTTAACTTGCCTGTTGACCACAGAGTTGTTGGAATTTTACACAAGGCCTCTTTTTTTTTTTTTTTTAATAAAAATGTTAATCAGCTGTCCTTACTAGATTGCAAGTGTACAGCTGTATGTGTCTGTGTCAACCAATTCAGTTTTGTTTTTATATCCCTTGTCCTGACATTTCTAAATCAGTCTGTTTTCCCATTTTGTTACCTTTTTTTTTAAAGTCTGCCCATTTAACACTTTTGTTTTTTGTCAAGCTGACATGTGGCAGTCTATTGGACTTATACAATCTCATGATCTCCTGAGGTAATGAACAGCTTACTACACTGTTTCCCTCAGTATCCCAACATAAAGTTCTTAATATTAATCTGTCAGCAGGATTCTTACTTATATTTCTTATCAGGTCCTGGTGTGCTACAGTAGTATGGAGTACAATGTAACAAGTGCTGCTGATCAGTGTCAAGGGAGGGTACCTTACTGATGGCTACGTTTATCAGTTCTTTGGTTACTGCCCTTGGACCAGTCATAACTAGGTCCTACCAATAATAGGCTTTACCCTCTGATCACACCACAAAAGCATCCATTTGTCTTTGTGCTTCCATACCCTGCATGGTAGGAACTACTGCTATGCCAAATATTTGCACAAGGTCTCTTCCCAGTAAGTTTACTGGATATTTTTGCAGAAACTACAATTTTACTTTTCTGAGTCATACTTGAAACAGGGTCAGTTATTGCTATATTATGGGAAAGTGGTTCCCTGTATAGCTGTCCATTTGCTGCTTTTACTGATATATAATCAGGTGATTCAGAATGTTTTGGTATCTTGGAGGGGTGTATCAAAGTCCGTGACGCTCCTGAGTCACACAGGAATTTGACTTTTTTTTTCTCCACCAGAAGTGTTACTTCTGGTTTTGTATCTGCTAGGTAGAGCTCCAGGCTCAACAATGCTAAATCTAAAATTTTATTTTCATTTTTATTCTCTACATCTGTTTGTACTTCCTCTATTCCCTCTACTACATTCACATTTTCTTTTTGTTTATTAACCTTTCCTGATGATTTTTGGTTATTATCACTATCATATAGTCAGTCCACATCTCCTTTATCTTTTGTCATTGCTTTCTTATTTTGTTTATAGTCCCTAGCTAGATGCCCTTTTTACCTGACTGTAATACAAATACTTCAGCTCCGTCTTCAGCAGTGAAGACTTGTGCCCTTTCTTTTTTTTTTTTTTTTACTATTAAAGTGTCTTTCAGTACGTCTAGCATACTCAAGTAAGGCTTGCAGCCTGCTTGTTTAGTGATCTATCATATGCCTTGTAATAAAGCTACTGACAGAGGCAATGCAACCTTTTAAAAATGTATTTTTTAATTGTTGTTTAAAGCATTCTAATAATCTAGCATAATATCCATCTACTGTCTCATTTTCCTGTTGTATGCATTAATTAATGCAAGTCCAGTCTGCTCTAAGTTTTCATTTTTCAGAGATTTTGTCTGTCAGACCTTTCACTCTGTTGTCTAAAAATGTTTCAGAATTTTTTAAGCTTCTGTTTTTTTTTTACAATTTGCTTTCTCAATCCACCTATGTGCTTGAGGTATGCCTAGTTGGTGCTGTTTTTCTTTTGCCTGATGCCCTGCATCAGATTAAAGCTTGTTTAAGGAGTTTAACTAGTGAAGGTTTATCTAGTTTACTATCAAATTTATAGTTGTTAACACATTTTGCAAAATATCTCACATTATCTGCTTACTGCAATTGCATATGCTTCACATTATCCGTTAGGCGGATCTCGTGATCTCTTAGTGCACTGATCTCCCATGTCTTAAAAAGACTGTTACGTAACCCTTCTCTTGTACCACGTGGTATCTTATTTCCCCATATCCACAGTAGTGTCTAGAATGACTGTTTACTTTGCTTTGTTATTCCCTGATCTATGACTCAAGATACAATACTGACTCTCTCTCCCTGCTATTACAAACCTTAGCAATAGCACAGTGTAACCTGGTCCCTGATCTAAAACAAAGACAAAGAGGGAAATTCTTCTTACCTGAGCCTCCCGCTTTATGACTGTCTTTTTTTTTTTTCTTGGGGCCCAGTCTTCCGCTTTTCAGCCACAGATCAGAAAGTGGACAGCCTCTTTACACACAACAATTCAGTCGGAGGTCTTTTCACTTTAAGAAGAACCATTTTGGTTTGGCAGCTTCTCCTGCGCAGATTTATAACCACCCATGCACTCTGTGACCTGCAGCTTACCAAGGGAATTCCGGTCCGAAGGACCAAAATGTTAAATAAATTGTTAAAATCAGACTGTAAAAATCATTAGGCATTTTAAAATGACAGTCAATAACAGACAGTAATGCAGGAAACTCAAGTATCTACTATAATGATACTCTAATGTACATTAGGAGGCAAAACCATACACAAACTTGTACAGAATTTTGTCTAACTTTATTTAGGCAGTGTTTGCCATTTTATATCATTTACAATCAGCTTTTGCCCACCTCACTGACGTGGTCAGTGACAGGGTCTTTACATCATAGTAACTTATGAAAAAGTGCTGAGATAGTGCTTTTCAGAAATCTTTTTCCCATGAGAATATTACAGCCTTGCAAAGCACCTGGTCAGTCACGATGTCCTTCCGAGGATGTAGCTAATTCAAGGCTCTTAGATTAGCTCGAATACAATGGATGAATGTCTCTTTAATACATTTCTTTGTCTCTCTGTTCACCAGCTGGACATTATCTCTGATAGTGCGCACAAGGCCATTCTTCTGGTAGAAGCAGGAAAAGATACACATGCACATAGATTCATTATTTTCTAACTTTGCAAAATAATCTTTCACTGACAGGCATGAGCCGGCCGAGCTGGTAACTGCCAAGGCCAAGTTTCTAATCACACTGCAGCTATGCTTCAAGCAATAATATGCAAGTTCATTTCTACTACCATTCTAGTAAAACAGAATTAAATACATTACATATTATTCTATTTTTCAATCTTTGCACTTCATATATGTTCAAGTACATTTATATATGTCTGACCACACAGTTTTATATATGTCTGAATGTTTGAATACATATTTTCCTAACAGCTTATATGTGAATACATATTTTTCTAACATAACCCAATACATTCTCACCCCCCCCATCGAATTGTTTTAATTTTGTTCAAGAAATCAAACACATCTTGAATGTAAGCTGGTAACAATTTTACTTTAGGTAATAGGTGAAAATGTAGAAATTGGCCCATTTTATACAAAAAAAAATTCCTTCCAGATACTATAGGGCATCCCGGAGGATTTGTTAAAGATTTGTGCATCTTAGGAAGACAATAAAATAGAGCCATCTCACATCCTTCCACTCCAAACTTCTTTTTTATATCATTGTCTGAAAGGTAGCCCAACCTATTACCTTTTTTAAGTAAATTAATGTACTTATCTATTGCTTCTTTGTATACTCTTAATTCCACTTGTTTATATAGACTACCATCCTTTAAGTGTTCATTACACATGTTTAAATATTGAAAATAATTCATAATTACTAAGTTGTTTCCTTTGTTTGCAGGTTTAAAAATTATATCTTTCCTTTTACTTAATATTTTCAAGGTTTTCCATTCTTCTTTCATTAAATTAAACCCCACATTTTTAAACTCAGCAAATTCTTTCTGTATTGCAAACTGTAACACCAAATAAACATGCTGAACATCTTCATTTAGTATTGGAGGCATAAATTTACTTTTATAAATTACTTTACTAGTATCGAACAGTGTATAAGCATTATATTCTTCTTCAGAACAACATGAGTAGAAACTATCACTGTTCATTTCATCCCCACTTTTATCGCCCTCCATTGGGGATCCATTAACATTGTTTATACTACTAAAAAAACATTTCAAATGTAACTTTCTAAAAAAGCAAAACGAGTCAGTTGTAACTTCATGCAATCTTGGAATAACAGTCGGCACAAATTTAATACCACAATTAAATACATTATACTCACTGTTGTTCAGAGTATAACCAGATAAATTAATAACATAACTATTACAGTTATTCATCACAGGTAAATCACCATTTACCTCTTTTAAAATAATGCTGTTGCTGTCCATCTTTTAACTGTCCATGGAAGGCTTCTGTCTCTTGCTTTCTCCCTTGGGGACCTCCTTTTGGGCCATTGCCATTCCCCCGAAAAGTTTGTTGAAACTGTTCACACTGCTGTGCATTCGGCAGTCATGGATATTCATCCCTTTCGTCTTCTCCTGCTGAATTCAGCCCTTCTGTGTTTGAGAATGATGTATTCAGGTGTTCTCCGTCTTCCTGAAAGTGTACACGTCTCCCAGATCTCTTCTGATTGGCTCGAGATACAAAGCCTCCTGTTGTCATAGTCACGCAAATCACGAAGCAATTTGACTTTTTTTCCACTCAATGATAGCGCCCTCATATGATTTCAGTTTGTTATTAATGTCACACAAAAATGTATCTAGATATTCATTATTTAAATTATTTGTTAATGAGGAACATGTTCTTTTAATTTGTTCCTTCAATTCATTTTGTTTTAGCCTGTCTCTTTCCAACAGAATGGATGTCCACTCCATTGTACACTTATGAGCGGCAGTAACCCACCGCTAATGAAAGACTTTATCAGTGACATTATCCATATTAAATGGTAACGATGGGTCTTTATATGCTCATAGACCCCGAGCAGAGATATCTAGCTCAATGTATCTTTGTAAACTTTGAATATTAAAGAATGTAGCCGTTTCTTTAAACATAAGCTTTTCAAGTTCCTCACATAGCGTTTTATTTTCTGCCGACAAAGTGGAGGTAATTTTATGGCCAACAGCTGCAAATTAATTATTGTAGCTTTTGTTACGATCTTCTTCCATTTTTTTCCACACATTAGGTATAGTCATTATATTATTGGCATCATTAGAAGTAGTTTGGCTATTGGGTAAGCTCATAACATTACCGGAAACATTCTGATGGTCTCCCAGCTGAAAAAAGCTTTCAAGTGACTTCTGTGTTCCTTATGTTTATGTGTGAACCATCCCTATATCATTTTTAACATCACTCAGAACCAATCCCTCCTTCCTTCCCAAAGTGATATCAGAGTCTAATATCAACCAGTCCATAGACTTACCAATCTTCTTCGCAAATTTTACAAACAAAGGAGAGTACTGTTTACACTTGTTGGACATCCACAGACAATTATGTTTTTACTTGGACAAAACAACATTTTCTAGAAAATCAGGCCAACTATTTCTATCATTTTCAGGACCCAGATTGGGCAAACCTGTATTAAAGGCCACCTTGTCAAAATGGCTAAGAGACTGCAATACCTTATGATACAACTAAAATAAACTCAAGCTGTCAACTACAGTTAGACCTCATTCTACTAGATCTGTTTCCACTTCAGTGGTTTTCCATTCCAGGGTTTCTATGGAAGACATGTGCAGCTGCAACTTGGGCTACTCCACATACCTTTATCACTCATTACAAATTAAAAATAGTCTCCAGGGGAAGAGCATCCTTTGGCTCTAAGGTGCTCAGGAATATCCTTCTTTAGGGCCACCCAGGATCTAAAGTAGCTGGGGACTCTGTCCTATCAGTCAAGAATGAATGAAGATTATAAACATCAGAGAAAGAAGTTCTGTTCTTACCATAATGTTTCATCTGTGTTGTTGGTCTTCATTCATTCTTGACATCCCACCCTCCTGCCCCCTTCAGAAGTCTCCTGGAGGATCAGACCTACTCCTGGTACATTATAGGGTTATGCCTTAGACAGGGCTTCTGTATTTTCTTAACTACTAGCAAACTTGATTTGAGGTAATGGGAAGAGAGGCATTGTGGGTAGAGCCTTAGCTTGAGAGTTTTTGGCTGGCGCAAGGTATATATAATGACCGAGTCGGTTCTGAGAGGTCAGAACTGAACTCATCAGTCAAGAATGAATGAAGATCAGCAACACAGATGGAACGTTATGGTAGGAACATAACTTCTTTTTTTGCACTTTGAACTGCACGTTCTGCCAAACCATTTGACTGTGGGTATTCGGGGCCACTCGTAACATGAATAAAGTCCCACTCTTCAGCAAATCTCTTGAACTGCTGGCATGTAAACTGTGCACCATTGCCAGAAATAACTTTGTGCGGACTACCATGGACAGAAAAATGTCTTCTTAACTTTGTAATGACAGTACTGCACATGAGATTAGGAAGTAGGTCAATCTCAAACCAATTTGAATAAGTGTTTACTAACACCAAATAATGTTGACTATTCCATTTGAAAATGTATGTTGCTACTGTCAACCAAGGTATTTCAGGAATCTGGGTTAGCTGAAGTGGTTCTTTCTGTTGATGTGGTTTAGTTCTATTCCAAACAGAACAAGATGAAAGTACTCTGTCAATATCACTTGACATAGAAGGCCAAAATACTAGTCCTCGCTCCCTTCTTTTGGTAGAATCAGTTCCTGGGTGGCCACGATGCAAGATGGTAATTACTCTTCTTGCAAGGATTTTGGAACAATCACTTTTGGAACTTTAATGATGATACCATTGTCAGACAAAATCCTCATCTCTGTAGGGAAAATGCGGTTCCACTTCTAGTGGTAAACAAAATTACTGTGATGGCCATCCTCGACTGATAAAGTGGTTGAGCTTTTGGAGAATTGGATCTGAAGCTATATGAGTTCTAAGCTCATCAAGATGTGGAAGAAAAGTTTCTCACTTCCATGACTTCAAAATCAGGTTGCTCATTTTCATGCTGTTCAGTGGTTTTCCTGGGTGACCTGGATGAAATATCAACAGGATAAAGAAGTTTGCCTTTTGTGTAAACAAGATTGAAATTATACTTTTACAATTTCAACATCATGCTTTGCAATTTAGCAGGAGCTGTGTGCATAGGCTTTCTCAAAATATTAACTAGAGCTTGGTGGTCAGTCTCAATTTGAATAGGTCGGCCATAAATATAGTCATGAAACTTCGAACATGCAAACACAATTCCCAAGAGGTCTTTCTTTATCTGAGCATACTGCATCTCAGTTTGGGTTAGAGTTCTCGAAGCATAGGCTACTGGTCTACCCTCTTGAAGAATGACAGTGCCAAGATCAAATTTAGAACCATCACAAGAGTTACTGGTTTGTAAACATCACAGTATCCTAACGTAGGTGGACTGGCAATTCTGTTTCAGGACATCAAAATGCTTTTTGGTGTTGCTCTAACCAGGAGCAGGTTACATCTTTGCATGTCAGCTCTCTGAGTGGTGCTGAAAGTTGGCTCAAATCTGTAATGAACTTGCAGAGATAGTTAACCATGCCAAGAAAATATTGTAGGGATTGAACATTGTCTGGAGCTGGCATCTCAAGAATTGCTGTTTGCTTGGAAGGATCTGGTCGTAAGCCTGAACTAGTAAACAAATGTCCAACATAAGTAACTTCTTCTAGCCTGAATTTGCACTTCTGAGGATTCAGATTAAGATTCATTTCACAAGCTCAGTCTAGAACTTTCCTGAGGTTTCTATCATGTTCGACTTCACCATTGCCTCTGACAAGAATATCATCTACTATAATAGCACATGGATAGCCTGAAAAAGTTTGTTCCACTCCATGTTGAAAGACTTCACTTGCAGAATTTATCTCAAATGGCATTCTCAAAAATCTGTACCTGCCAAAAGGGGTACTGAAAGTGGTTAGCAATGAAGGTTTCTGGTCAAGCAAAATTTACCAAAATGAACTTTTTGCATCTAAGACAGAAAAAACAGTGGCATTTGGCATAAGTGCAGCAGCTTTTTTGACTGTATGCATAGGATGATGAGGTCGTTTCAGTGCTTTGTTCAAGTCTTGTGGCTCAATACATATTCTAATATCATCAGAGCTTTTCATATAGCACTACCATGGAGAATACCCATACAATTATTTATCTGCTGGACAAATTACTCCTTGCTGCACCATTCTGTCTAGTCTGGCTTTGACTCTACCCTGCATAGCTACTGGAACTGTCCATGCTGGTCTGATGACTGGGCTGACTTCGGGGTCTAACTTCATGGAGTACACAACTGGGATTTTGCCTAGTCTATCTTTGAAAAGATCAGCATAGGTAGAAAAAATAGTCTGGGTGAAATTAGAACAGTTGTATTTTAAGCTTCCATGGTGGACTTCCTTATTAAATGAAAGCAGTCCCATTTTCATATTGTCTCTGAGGCCTAATGATGACTGTACGTGCCTTTTGACTATGTAAAATTACAAGTCATAGCTGTTCCCAGCAGAGTAACATGAAAGTACTACTGAGCCTTTGGTCTGAATTTCTTCATCACCATAAGCAACATGCTTTGCACAGTGCCAAATCAAGCTTCTCACCAGCTTTTAGTCTAGCAAATGTTTCTGCTGACATAACATTACAGTTTGAGCCAGTATCAGCTTTGAGCTCTGTGAATCTCCCATTAATCCGAACAGTAAAAAAATAGTTCATTCTTTGCCCACAAATCTACAGTATTGACTGTTTCACCAAGCACAAACACACTAACAACATAAAAAGTAGGGTCACAGCTTTCTGATTGATCAACTTTTTTCTTGGAATGTTCTCTTTTAATAAAAGAATGGACCTCTTTTGATTTACAAAACCTCTGAAAATGATAAAATTTTTTACATTTGTGGCACTGCTGACCAAAATATAAGCACTTTTCTCTTGTAGACTCATGATTTCCACCACAGTTACTACAGCTGACTATGAGGCTAGGTGAGGGCACATGCTTTTTTGTTTGCTAATTCACCCTTGTGCTTCACTGAGCATGTCCGCTTTACAGAGCATGCCTTGGAATTTGCTAGAAAGGTTCTGGATTTCACTGAAGTTGGGGCTGTGGCAGCTCCACCCTTTGGCCTCTATCTTTTAACCATGTGTTGTATACTATCAACATTAGCTTTGGAAGGTGCTGGAAGCATGCATTTCTAATTTGTAAGCATGTTTTTATGCTTTTCTGTGAGCTCGTATATTTGACAGATCTCTGTGGCCTTATTCAAAGTTAAATCACTGTCTTGAAGCAAAATCTTTCTCACTGCATCATCTTTAATACCACACACAAGACTGTCTTTTATCAACTCATCCCTTAATTTACCAGAACTGCATGTTTTAGCCTTATTTCTCAAGTCAGTTATATATGCTGCAAAAGTTTCACCAGGCTTTTGATCTCTTGTATAAAATAAATGCCTTTCCATTGTAATATTCATTTGAGGGTTACGCATTTCTCTAAATTTATGTCTTAAGCCCTCTGGGTTTTCCCTCATTTCAGCTGGTACCACTATATGGCAGTTTCTGTCTCCCCTGCATACACAGCAGGTACATACACAAATGTTCTCTTTCAGTGGCTTCTGTACCAGCTAAATTAAGCAGAATAAATGCCTTTGTACATGCATCTTTGTCAGAAAATGCAGCCTGTATGAAAATATCATACTCTTGCTCAAACACTCTCCAATTTTCGACAAAAATCCAAAAAACCGCTGACAGTCCTGTACTCAAAAACTTTTATTCGGGAAACCGAATCGGGAAATATCCAATTTTCTGCAACATTATTATCAAATACAAGTGGAGCAGGTCTGCGAAATCCTTCTGCCATGCCAACAAATTATGCTTAAACACAATGCAAAATGGCCCTTGTAATTATGTATGAAAATGCACACACACCAGACCACATAACAACATTCAAATGCACAATAAACTCTTAGAAAGACTTTGTAAAATATTCTTTGAAATGTCTCTGTTTTGTGAAATAACTGCATGGTAATACTGCACAAACTTGCCAACACTTTGTACACTTCGGATATTTTGAATTGCTTCAGTTAATGTGAAAAAATATGGTCGTTTTCCCTGTTTTATACATTTTATGCGATTCGGATATCATTTCAAACACTTTCGTAACTATTTTAAATATTTTTATCAATATGTCACAGTTTCGGACATTTTGTTTAACTAGAAATTCGTTTTGAGCATTCTGAGTGCTTCATTTTATACGTGTTGAGTAAAAAATCATTTAAGTGAGTTTAGTACCTGGAATTTGTTCTTATCAGTTTTGCAAGTCATTTGAGTAGCATGGATGATCCACTCCTATATATTCATCCAACTTTAACTGAGTGCCTCATGGTCTTGAGTCTCGATTCCATTCTGACACCATGTCTCTCATCTTGTGTAGCTAGTTAAAATGAAGAAGCTTAGGTGTTCATTTATATATGTACTTTATTACATACAAACACATCAGGGTTGATAGCAGCAACATAAAATATAAACAAACTGACTACTACACACACTTATATGCTTACACCTCTGTAGCTCTCTACAAAATGGCAGTCTTGCTTGCACATGCTCAGTATTTATATAAATGTGCTAGATCACTGGAAAGCTTCTTAAAGGTACAGACACACTCTGATCTACAGTTTCTATCCCACCTTTCTTTGTTAAACGAGTGTGTGTACTGCTTTCTTTTACCTGACAGAATTCTTAGTCTACCATCATTGGTAGTACTTTCCTTTCTCAAACTCCTTTTTTTGGTACCTTGAGTGTACCATTGTTTGTAGCCATTCCCTTCCTTTCCTTTGTGTGAGTGTGTGGTTCCCTTTTAGTGTGTGTTAGTGTTGTTTGTTGACTTTTCTTTTTCTTAGTCAACGTGGCAGATAAATCTAAGGGGACAACTGGGTTTAAGCAATGCCAAGGTTGTGGTAGAAAAATGCCCAACTCTGATGGGAACTCTTCTTGTGTGTACTGCTTGGGCCCAACGCATCGTCAGCAAGACTGTACAATCTGTTAAGCCTTCAGTAACTGGGCCCTTGTGGAAAGAAAAAAACAAATTAATCTTAAAAGGGTTAATTAAGTCTTCATTTGAGGAGGCTCTGTCTAAGTCCAATACATCTTCACCTTCTTCCATCTCTTCTTTCTCTAAATCTGGACTGGGACAGAAGAAGAATCGTTCAATGCTGGTGTCCCCTTCGGTGCTGGCAACCAAGAAACATAAACCTTCAGCTCCCACACCACCAGAGGAACTGAAGTATGAAACTAAAAAAATTACGGAGCTGACTTCCTCGACACCATCTGCTGTAACAACTTCAGCACCACAGGTTTTGGTGCCTGCCACCTTGGTACCAACATTTATAACTTCCCTGTTGGTACCAGCTCCACCTGTAATGCTTGCAGAAGTACTGGAACTGACACCACCACTGGTGCTGAAACCTAATATTATCAATGTACCCAGTACAAGATGTTTCCCTTCAATTGACCCCTTTGTGGAATAGCTCCTAAGTCCATTTCTAGAAATACCAGAATCTCCCTCAGACTTCTCTGTCCATTCCTCCAGAAGTCTGAAGTCAACATCGTGAAGTTGGTGGATCAGCTCCTAGTGGCTGCGGGTCTCTCTGTCTCCCTGGCTCCACCCCCTTCTTGAGTTGGGGCTTTCTCTCCCAGGATTCCACCAAACCTTTCTCCTCTAACCCCCTCTGAGGACTTAGAGCTTATGACTGGTTCTTCCAGTTCCATCTCCTCCGGTGCCAGCATCCTTTTCCCCATCAGTTCCAGGATCTGCCTTGAGTTTCATGGCTCCATTGGAACTGACAGTCTTCTGGAGCCGTAGCTCTGCTGCCAGATCCTAGGGCCTCAGATTGGCTACAGCTTTTTATTTGGAGTCATCCTTGACTCTCGGAGCCTTGGCTGACATGGGCTCTTCTTTGGCTCCTGCTTTGGGGTTAGGTTTCTTGGAGTGGGGTGGAACCACAGTTCTGAAGTTGTCCTTCTCAGTTCCAGGCTCCCATTCCTATTTAGGGGGACCTGCTTTCCAGGTTATGGAGAGGGCATTGGCCTCTGCAGGTTATCAGCCGGCCCCTCCAGCATCAGAGTATTATCCCAGGACTCCCTCTTGCCCAAAGCTGCCACCAACCTCCACGCCCAGACAGCAAGCACCTAAGCTGCAGGATTTCCCTGCTCAGGGGCCCTCATCTTCCGATTCCTCCACAGAGATTCCCACTGAGGAGATGCCCTGGAAGAAGATGTGTAAAAGGAAACACCTTGATTTCCCCAAAGAATCTATCACAGAAGACACATATGGGGAGGGTCCCCCCTGGCCATCCCCTGAAGATGTTTTCTTTGGAGACATTCTAGAAATTCTGAAACAGAGGGATAACTGGAAGCCCAAAGACCCTATCTCTGAGGAGTTGGTGTACCTACAAGCTTTTGGATTACCACTTCTTCTGACAGCCTTATCAAATTGGTCATGCAATGGGCTTGGAAGGCTCCTGATTCCACAGAGCCAATCCCCAGGAAACCAGACAAAGTTTTTCAGCGCCAGAAGACCACCAGCATTGTTATAAAGGGTTAGCAGTAGATGGTTGTGGCAGCCACCAAGAAGGAACTTGCAGAAGAGAGTTCAACAGTTTATCCCCCTATTTGACAGTCCAGGGTGAGGGACAAATTCAGAAAGCAAGTATATGCCTCATTGACCTTTGCTTTAACATTCTTGAGTTTTATGGCACACTTTACTAGACACCAGAGCGATCTGATCAAGAAGTTATCAGATACCCTTGCAGGAGCTGTGTCTGAAGAGGTCCAAGATACAATGACCTCCCAGCTGGCTACCTTGGAGTCTATTTCCAACCTGTCCATGAGGCTCATCTCTCACGCAGCTGAAGGGATGACTAGGACAGTGGGTTCTGGCATTGCCATAAGGGTTCACACCTGGATGTGCTTATGTGAGTTTGTGGAACCATTTAAGTCTTCATTTGTCAATGCTTCTTTTGATGCCTTTCTCTTATTTGTCCCCAAAGTTAGAGAAACATTAGCCAGGTGTGAAAAAAATGGAAAGACCCTATCTGCAGTGAGCATATGTCTTTCTGTTCCCCAATGATCCTACTCTAAGAACCAGAGGAGAGGTAAGATGTGGTTCAAAACATTCCAAGGGCCTTTTCAGGACACACATGGCAGTGGCTCCCCTCAGGGCAGAGGAGGAGCTCCAATGGAAGATGCCAACCCCACAGCAGAGGTGGCCCACAAAATCAGGGTTCCAGAGATTCTTTCTCTGGGAGACCCTACCAGCACTCCTGAAAGGGGGCCTGATTGCTTACCTCTGGAAGCAGTTGGGGAAAGATTCTCTTTGCACTTGAGAGCCTGGCAGCAGATAATATCAGATACATGGGTTCCAAGGATCATTGCCAGAGGTTACCACATTCCCTTTACTCTCATTCCAAGATCAAGACAAATACTCCCTGATGTTCCACCCAATCAGAGGGATCAAGTCAAGCAGCTCTGGAAATTCAGAAGGTGCTAGAAAAAAGAGTCATCCAAGAGGTCCCAACAGACCAGATAGGATCGAAATTTTACTCAAGGTTCTTTTTGGTGCCAAAAAAGACAGGGGACTTATTACCAGTTTTAGATCTCATCCTTCTGAACAAGTTTGTTCAGCAAGCAAAATTCCAGATGGTCACAGTACAGTCTAGCCTACCCTTCTTGGAGGAAGATGATGGGATGTGCTCTATAGATCTTCAGGATAAGTATTACCACATAAAAATTGTCAAGCACTCTAGAAGGTTCACCCGCTTTTGGCTAGGAGCCAGTCATTTTCAGTTCAGAGTGCTGCTCTGTGGCCTTACTACAGCCCCCAGGGTGTTCACCAAGTGTTTGGCAGCAGTGATTGCTCACTTGAGACTGCATGGATTCCAGGTGTTTCCCTGTCAAGACAACTGGCTCATCACTGTTCCCACCAGGCATCTGCTACTTCAAGCAACAGATTTCATTATTTGCCTGTTTGCTCACCTGGGTATTACAGTGGATCAATCAAAATCTCAACTAAGTCTGACTCAAGATCTGGAGTTCATAGTAGCCGATCTAAATACCACCATTTGTACAGCTTCCCTTCCTCTACACAGGCTGCAGAAGATAATATCTCAAGTGCAAGCCATTCTGTCCAACAACAAGGTTCCTGTGCTTTTAGTTCTTGAAGCTCTAGGGTCAATGGCAGCAGCCATCACTTTAGTTCAACTAGTAGGATTTCACATGAGACTACTTCAATGGCTTTTGGCATCCCAACGGTCCATCCTAATACATCCAGTGATGCATCCCATTTTAATCACCAATCACTGCAAGAAAGATTTATCCTGGTGGATGGAATCTGAAGAAATTATCTTAGGTCATCGCTTTGTTCCACCTCAGCCCAAGACGATAGTGACCATGGACGCCTCCCAGATGGGGTGGGGGGCATTATCTCAGAAGAACAGTCCAAGGCACTTGGTCCCTGATTAGAGGGCAATCTGCATATCAATGTTCTGGAACTGAGGGCAAAACTGTTAGTGTTGCAAGCCTTCCAAGCTGTCCTCCCTCCAGGAATGATTGCAATTTAATCAGACAGTGTGTCAGTAGTTTGGTACATCAACAAACAGGGCAGAACCAAGTCTAACCCCCTGTGTCGAGAAGCTCTCAGAGTGTGGCAATGGGAGATAATCTTCCAACTGCTTTCTAATAGGAACACACATCATGGGGCACTCAAATGTGATAGCAGACAAACTGAACAGGTGCATTCTCCTGTCTCATGAGTGGTCTTTCAATGCCAAAGTGGCGAAGGAAATTTTCTTTTGCAGGGTCCAGCCTTGCTGAGACCTATTTGCATCATCCCTGAGCAACAAGTGCAACAACTACTTTGCCCTAATCCCCCCTCAGGGGTAGTCTCCAAAAGATGCTGTTCTTCATAATTGGCCCTTGGGTCTTCTGTATGGCTTTCCCCCTTCCCACTGATTCCTCTCTTCTTAAAGTAAGCCAGCAGGTTGAGAAGCAAGATGATACTCATTGTGCCCATCTGGTCTTGACAAGAATGGTTCCCCTTCCTGTAGCCTCATCTAATACACCATCCATGGATCCTGGACCCAGTTCTGGATCTTCTATCTCATCCAGAGGGACTGGTGCACTCCAGTCTTCAGAACCTCAAACCTACAGCATAGCTCCTTCAATTCCATTAGTCACAAGGCAGAAAACTTTATCTTCTCCAGTCCAAAAAATTTTACTGGCTGCCCATAGACCTTCCACCAGGAAACTTTACCACAGCAAGTGGAAAAGATTTTCCCTCTGGGCACACAATAATGGTCTTAACCCCTTCTCCGCACCAGTTGAAAAGGTTTTAGAATTTTTGGCTATGCTTCTCAAACAAGGAGCCTCAGCTTCTACTATTAAGGTCCAACTAGTTACTGTTTCCAATTTCCATAAGGCTTTGAAGACCACTCACTAGTTTCCTATAAATTGTGTAAAGTGTTCATGAAAGGAACCTTGCAGTTGAAACCACCATATAAAGACCGTCTACCTCCTTGAGACCTGACTATGGTTGTGCAGTCTTTGGTCCTTTCTCCCTTTGAACTGGCAGCTACCTGTCATTTAAAGTTTATTTCATGGAAGACCATTTTTGTAATAACCATTACTTCCACAAGAAGAATTTCTAAAATTCAAGCAGTATCTTCAAAACGTCCATATTTGTTATTTCATAAGGATAGAGTTTCACTTAGAACCAACCCATCTTTTCTTCCTAAGGTGGTCTCAGAATGTAATATTAATCAAACCATTGACTTACCTGTTTTCTTTCCAAATTTATGTAACAAAGATGAATATTGTTTGCATCTGCAGGATGTTCACAGACAATTATGCTTCTATCTCAACAGAACTAAGAATTTAGAAAATTAGACCAGTTATTTGTCTCCTTTTCTGGTCCATCCCTAGGGAAATCTTTTTCAAACGTCACCTTGGCATGGTGGTTATGAGACTGTATTACTTTCATATACAATAAAAAGAATCTCCAGTTACCAGCGTCAATGAGAGCGCATTCCACTGGGTCAATAGCCATATCTACTGTTTTCCATTCCAAGATTTCCATGGATGAAATATGTGCAGCAGCAACTTGGGGTACCCCACACAGCTTTATCACTCATTACAAATTGGATCTGGTCTCCAGGGGAAGAGCATCTTTTGGTTCTATGTTTCTCAGGAATATCCTTCCATAAGGCCACCCAAGCTATAAAGTAGCTGAGAACTAAATCCAAAAGGTCAAGGATAAATGAAGATTGACAATGTCAGATAAAGAAGTTATGTACTTACCATAATGTTCCATCTGTGTTGCTGATCTTCATTTAGCCTTGGCACCCCACCCTCCTTCCCCCTCCTGCAGACTCCTTGGAGGATTGGACACTTGTCCTGGTAACTTTATCAGGTTTGACCTTGGACATAGCCTCTTCAATTCCATATACATATTCTTCTCTCTGCCTGTGTAGCTGCAAACTCGATCTGAGGTGCTCTGGAGTGGGGTATTGTGGGTAGAAACTTAGCTTGAGAGTTTTTGGCTTGCATGAGGTGTATAATGGCTGAGCTGGTTCCAAGGATCAGAACCATACCAAAAAGTCAAGGACAATTGAAGATCGACAACACAGATGGAACATTATGGTAAGTACATAAATTCTTTTTCTATCTACACTGTACAAAGGGCCTCAGAACATATAACCAGTTCTTCATATCCTTTTTCAAGACACTTTCAAAATGGCAAGCAGATTGCATTTCCTTTTCTGATAAGTCAAAAGGGTTATCATTATATTCTAAACCTAAGGCTTACTCTATAAGAGTAATGGCAACTTCTATTGCATTTGCAAAAAGAGCACCTGTCAGTAATGTATGTGCTGCACTGACTTGCTATACAACTCAGACCTTTGTATCTCATTATAAGCTAGATGTACAGCCTAGGACTCAAACTTTCTTTGGCTCTGCCATACTCAGGAATGGCCTTCCCTGAATCCACCCAGGTCCCTTTTGGGCAGCTTGAAATCTGTTCCACATGTTGAATCAGACAAAAATAAACAACATCAGATACATAAGTTAAATACTTATCATAATGATAGATCTGTGTTGTCTTATTTTCATCTGGTTCAACTCCCCTCCCTCCTTCAGCTTTCCAAACTGACATTTTTCCTCTTCTGGGGAGCAACCGATCCTTGTTTGCACACTGTCTGTCCTTTGTTCCACTTTTCTTTATTGTTGATTGTATTTCAAAATTCCCTCATTTTCTCCATTCCTTCTTAAATTATTTGAGACCATTTGGAACCAGTCGGCAAACTTGATCTGAGGTAATTCAGACAGGAGATGTGAACTGTGTGTAGGGGAGGAATCAAAGCTCTTGCATCCAGTCATTTGGTATAAGATACCAAGGTCAGAGCCTATCAGATTTGACATTACACGTGTTGAGCCAGATGAAAATGAGAAAACACAGCTCTGTCATTGTGGTAAGTACATAACTTACGTTTATTCCACACAAAATATCTGTCTATTATTTCTTCTTTCTTATCTGAACAACAAACATTTTTTTCTTTTTAATAAAGTTTTCCAGTACCTTTTTATGTCTATCCAACTCACAGCTCATTTCCTTTCTGCTTAACTTACTGTCCATTCTGAAAATCTTTTCCATTATTTCCATGAAATCTCAGACTCTTCTCCAGGATCACATTTGTGCAATAAACCAACCAGTTTTTCATCAGGCAAACCTCCAGAAGCAATTGCAGTTGCAACTTCTTCAAAATCTTGAGGTTTAAAGACAGCTGGATGGTGACTGTTTGTACTATCTACTCGCTTTTCAGCTGTCTTCTGACTGACAGAACCATACTGCTATCACCATCAGAACAACTTTCTTCTCCCTTCATTACTGTACAGCTTCTTCTAGTTGCCTGTGTGCCAGGAACAGAAGCAGGAAGTGAAGCAGCAAAATATTTCCCTTACAACAAAAAAAGGAGGGGTCCTTTGTTAAATACATTTACATATTCTACAATATTTACAAAATATTTGCAGTCTTCTTCATATATTATTCCACTGCCTGTATAAATTCATATTTATATACTGCTTTCCTTTCTTATACATACATCTTATGACCCCACCCTTTTTTCCACAGCCAAAATCTTATTTTTTCAACATCTCTGCCAATGTCCATTTTCCATTAAATTTGATCTCATTCAGTCTTTCATTCCATATAGTCTGCATTGTATAAAATATCTTTTTATGCATTTTTTTGTAAATTTCTTATTCTTATTTTTATAATAATCTTATTCCAACATATCCATTTCTATATGTTCTATATTTTTAAATTGTTCCAAATTATTTTCACATAACCTTTTTCATAATTACCTTACCCTTATGCATACATACATAAAATATAAAATACATGTATATAAGTATAAATACATATTGTTTCAGCTTCACCACAGTAAGTACATATTCTTTCAAGTTTTCTTTTGTATGACATATTCACCTTCATTGCTAGCTTTCTTATGGACAATCTTAATAAAAAATCTCTACACTCCACATAGTTTTACACCATTGCATTTTCAGTTTTATTGCGTTTATTTTCTCCTACCCAACTCTTTGCCATGGAGAAACACAATAATATTTTCCTTTATATTTGATTACAATATTTTCCTTTTTTTCTCATATATTGTTTGTATTTATTTTACATAATATTATTTTCTCTTGATATTCTTTTATTCCCCATTTACAGCTTTTTTTCTTCTTTTTAATTGCTCATCATGCACCATATATTTTTCTCTCAAGTATTACTCTTATTAACATTTTTTTCTTCTTTTATCCATTTCAATACTTTATCAATCCCAATCCTTCTTCTTCTTCCTCCGTAACATACAATATTCCTCTTTTCGTGGGATTTCATCTAGATCCCCATATAATTGAAAACACAATTGACATTAGTGCTTTCTCACATTGTATTGGAATCATATAAACATTTGCTAAATATGCAGTCTTTCTTAACAATGCAGAATTTATTAAATACACTTTCTTTTTGTATGACAATTGTCTCATTTCCAAATATAATATCTAGTATTTTAATTTCTTTCATGTTAAATTGAATCTTCCCTATTGTAGCTTCTTCCTCAAATCCTAAACTCATCCCTCTGTTTATACTCATACCTATGGCACTCAGTATGTTTATAGCTTTTTCCAACCATTCCTTAGTCTTTATTACTAATACTATATCATCCACATATGAACACATTGTTGGCATTTTAATTCCTCCCATTGTTGTATATTCTGCTACTTTCAATGATGTATTCATTGTACTTACTACTGCATTTATAAGTAATGAATAAAATGCTACTTGCTGGACATCCCTGTCTTAAACCACTTTTTATGTTGATTTATTTACTTAACCAGCCATTCACTATTTTCACTTTATTTTTCTCATATGCTACAGCAAAGTTTTTTTATATCATATTATTTCATTATGTCCCATAGTAGTTATTTCATGTATCTTATCAAATTCCTTGTCCAATTCACCTGCCATAATTTTTACTCCTGCTTTCCCCATTTAATATGTCATGTATAATTTCTATTATTATTATTAATACTTGACCTTTTTCCGTTTCTTCAAAATATATCCTCCAACAATTTATGTACTTTTATTATCCAATCTAATTTCTATAATTTTCATAAAAATCGTATAATCTGAGTTATTAAGCATTATGTGCCTCCAGTTTCTTAAATCTTCTCTCCCTCTCTCTTTCCATATCAGTTACATGGCTCCAAGACATATTTCTTCCTGTCTGAAACTTCCACTAACCATTCATTCAACACCTGTACAAAATATTTCTTGTGACAGTCTGACATATCTCTGTACATATGATATTCTATTCCATCCAGTCCAGTTGCCAATTCTAAGTTCACCATACTTAATGTTTTATTTACATCTTCTATTCATATTTCTTTTTCTAACTTTTCATTATCTTGTTCTGTTAGCTTTTAACCTTCCACTTCTGCTTTCTTTTAATCTTATTTTCTTGAAATGTCTTTATTATATGTTCTGGGACTATATTATTTCTTTTTGATTTCTTACACGTTCTCTTTTTAATTTTTTATTACCCTTATTATCCTTTTGTTCTCTTTGACTATATTACTTAAATAAGGTGCTACCTCTTCTTTTTCCCATGTAGAAAATATCTTTGTGTAAATAAACACTTTTAAATCTTTACTTGATTCATCTCATATATTCCCTTCTGTCTTTTGAAAAACCCTTTTTTATTTCTAACTAAATATGCAAATGAATTACTACTTACTTCTTTCTTTTTTTCCTTTCCCTTTTTTCTTATTATACTTTCCCGTTCCAAACAGCATTTCTTATATTTGTCTTTAAAGCTTATCCATCATAACTTCTAGTTCTTATTAAAATGCCTCATGCCCACATGATCTATCCATAATGGCATAATCATTTCTTCACCTTCTTTAGCTAACTATTTTCTATTTATTCTCTTAACCCTTTACCTATTTTTATATGACCATTTTTTTTTCTTGGATTTCTATCCAAATAACCAAATGGTTATTAAAATATTTTTAAACTTTCAGAAATAATAAAATAGTCTATTTCTGTCCTTAAATTATTTATTTTATATGTCCATTGTTTATTATTCTAAAATTTTAACTTACTACTTTTAATGATTTTTGACCATTACTTTTATATCACCACTCCTTTTGTTTTTTTTTCTTAAATCCCAATTCAAGTTACCAGCTAGTATTATGTCCATATTTACACTAATGTAAAATAATATCTTTTTAAACATGTCCTCTCTTCCTTTCTTTGTAACATACACTACATTTCTATAATTCTATAGACTTATTCTTTACATCTCACCTCTACTATTGTTATTCTACCTATTATAACCAGAGTAGAATCTATGATTTTTACTGATTGCTTGCAAAGTATGCCTATACCTGACCATGTTTCTTTTCCTATATTTCAAATAATCTTATCCCCCCAACAGCCTTCCTGTTTGTAGTCTCTCTTCTTCTGTTAATATTCTTATGTCCTCTAAATTATCATAACCGTGTCAAGTGTTGTACATCATTCTAATAGTCCTATTTTTCATTTTACATTTTTTATACTATTGACATTAATTGCTAAAATTCTCAGCTTTCTCTTTATTTATTTTAGTCTTCCTATGTCATTGTCTCTAATGCCTTTTCTTATTTAACCTTTCCTTTCTTGTTCTTTATTTATTCCTAACTTATACATTTTCTTTTCTTAATTTTCACCCTTTTTCCAATGGAAATGTTTTCATTTCACTAGTCTCCAATTTATATTCCTTCATACTTTATTATTTTCTTTTTTGTATCTCCTGAACTTTCTTTTTCTTTTTTCTCTCAGTATATGTTATTATTGTTTGCTTATCTTGCTCTTTTTCTTGCTGTTGTACTACATTTGCCTCTTCTTATTTTTCTTGATCAATATCTTATATCTTGTTCCTCACATGCTTTTTCTTCACTTAGTTCTATAATTTCTTTATAATCCATCCATAAGTGTCCTGTCTTCTCGCATTTAAAACATTTGAGTTCACATTTTTTGCATCACGACCCACTTTACTACAGATATAACATTTTCTTTTATCACAGTTATTAAATGATCCCATTTTCCTCAAAAACTTTTGTTGTCCCCAATATTTTACTGTACCCCATTACCATCCACTCTTATCATACTTGGAAATTGCACTGCCTTTCCATTTTCCAATTTTAATACCACACTACCCATCACACAGTTCATTAACTTTTATTATCATAAATTTTAATAATATCAATCACATCTTTGCACAGTCTTTAAATATTTTAATGTCTCTTTCTCCATTTATAAATTGAATGAATTCTATATTGAATACTTGAAAAACATATGAATTTCCCAGATTGATGTTTTTCTTTAATTCATATTGTCCTACAAACCTCTCCATGAACTGTTCTGATATGTATAAAAGTTCTTACTGCTTGTGGAAAAGTACCTAATGGTGTTATTACATTCTCCTAAATATCATACCTATCTAGTTCTTTCTCTTCTTTGCTGCTTATCCTGACTAGATATTTTTTCTTTCTTGTTTCTGTTTTATTTTCTTCTTTCTTCTCTCCTTCCTTCAATTTATCTGCATATGACTTCTTTATCTGCACTATTTCTTCTGCTTGTTCTTCCTGTAGTCTGTCCATGATGTCTCTCCATGATGTTGCTTTATTACTTTCTGGTTCACTCTTCAACAATAAATATTTTAATAAAATATCCTGCAACCCTTCTGACTGGGGGGTTGTTATAACACATCTAATTTGACACTTGGTTCTATTCAAATAACTTTTTCTGAAACAGCACTTCTTTGTTTTGTGAAGGTTCGACCACTTTCATTCCTCCACATACCATCACATCCCCATTCTCCATGCCTGAAGGTTCACTCACCTTCATGCACACCTCCTCAAATTCTAAATTTTCATTCACCATTCTGCCCTCATCAACTGCTGTATCATCATTCTTTTGAAGAAACAGAAAGAACTCTGCCAGATTATTGCTGCTTAGTTGTTCCTCCTGCTTCTCTGGGCCTCCACTGCACCTGGAATGGAAACAGGAAATGCAGCTGTGCAGTACACCCCCTGCTCATTTGAGTAGGGGTTATTTATTGATATATACATTACCTATTATTTACATATTTACATTATTTACATCTATTTACAAATCTCCATACGTTATAAACTTCAATTTAAGCATTCCCCCATTCTTTTATCCACAACCAAAACAATATTTTTTTCCAAAATCTTTGTCAAAGTTCATTTTCCATTGTATTTAATTTCATTTAGTCTCTCATTCCATATAGCCCATGAAGCATAAAATATTAGTGTCCATTTTCTTCACTTCTTCCTGTTTACATGCACCATAATAACCAAATTATATTATGTCTATATTTATTTGTTCACATTTTAACAAACTTTTCATCCTATTATCTTTACATATTTCTTTCCGCAAATGATTAACTCTTTCACATTTCAAAAACACATGCTCAATAGTCTCAAACTCTCTACATTTATTAAATATTCTAACTTGTTTTTTTTTTTTTTGTAGGGCATATTTGCCTTCACCGACAATTTTCTTTTAGTCAATCTCCATAAAGAATCATTACGTCATTTAATCTTTTTATAGTTATTATAGCTCATCATTATGGCTTTTTTCGTATCTATTTCTAAATCTTCCAATGGATCAGTACAATAAAATGTTTTTTATAATACTTAAGTACCATTCCTTTCTATTTTTCTCACATATATTCTTTTTTTTTTTTTTTTTTATTTTCCATAACACAATTTTGTTTTGGTACTCTTTCATTTCATCATTCACAATGCTTTCACTTAACTTTTTAACTTCCATTCCTTCCCACAATTCTTTGTATTTATAATATAGTATCATTTCTATCAAGTTTTTGTTTTCCTTAATAATTCCTTTTAATACCTTATATAAAATTAAATATGCTGCATGTATTAGGGTCTATATTACATGATCGAATGGTCAAATAATCAAACACGTAATAGTCGACACGTAATAATCGAACCACCACAATGTTGAATGGATAATAAAAAAAGAAAAACCCACCCAAACAAACCATTTAAATGCTCTACACAGGGGGGCAAGTCCCCTGCACCCCCCCATGTGGGGGTTTGCACCCCCACACCCCTGCTACTTCAATATACCAACTCCAAGACTCCAAGATCACACTACAGTGCAGACAATGGAAAACTTCCAATCTGATGTTGTTAATCTTCATTAATTCCTTACTGATGGGTTATCAGTTATGTCCTCGGAACTGAGCTGGCCTTTATATCAAGCTCAAATTAGCTAAAAACTCTCAAGCCAAGATCCTACCCAGAATGCTCTGCTCCCTGTTACCTCAGATCTCCTTTGCCGTGTTGCTGATACAGCCATGTCAAGCCACTCTTTCTCAGCTAAGTGAATAATTTTTTGAAAGTTTCTGTATTGTTAGTACTTTAAAAGTTTTCAATCAGTTACTATTACCATACTCCTACCATATTGTATCTTTAAGAATATCTCCCTATAGTCTCTTTCCATTTATTACCCTTTTTCTTACCTTTGAGGTAATTCTTCATTACCATCATTGGTAATCCTTCCTTTCTCTCTCCTTACCCTTCTAGGTAGCCTTCTTAACTCTTTGGTACTGTCGTTCTTCTCCACATCATTATGTCGGACAAGAAAAGTAGTGTTGGTTTCAAACAGTGTAAGGATTGTGGCCTTAAGTTACCGCTTTCTGATGGCCATGATTTATGTGTCTATTGCTTGAATGTCTCCCACCTTACAGTGGATCCCACCTGTGGGATTTGTAGAAATTATTCGACCAGGACTCTCAAAGAAAGAAAGAACAAGTTAATCCTGAAAGATCTTCTCAAAACTCCTTCCTGTGAGGCTATCTCTGGGTCGGAGGGCTCACCCCCTCCTGCTAAACCCCATAAGAGGCATTCTTCTTCTTCTTCCTTGAGGTCGCTCACTTCATCTCCCTCTGGAGATTGCAGGAAGTCGACTCATAAGAAGGTAAAAATTTCTAGTCTGGCACTGCCACCTGTGACCCTTTCGGTTCCAGGCTCAGCACCGCCCCAGTTGATTCTTGCTCCAGCTATGTCCTCTTTATCGCCACCGGAGTTCCCGATGCAGACACTTATGGCGCCCACAGTTTTGTCGCAGCCTCATCTCTGCAGATACAGTCTCCTTCAACACCGTTGGTGCAATCTCCTTCGGCCCCGAATTTGACGATACTGTCCTATATGGTGCAGACACCTTTGGCACCGACATGCTCTTTGATGTAGTCCTTTTCGGCACCATCATTATTACCAGTGCAGACACCTTCCTCAAGGGCACCATACACATCAATGCAGACACTTGCCTTTATGGTGCAGACACCTTTGACTTCTTTGATCCGTTTGTTGGTAGCCAATGTAGCCCTTTTCTAGAAAGGCCAGAATCACCTTCAGGTTTCTCTATGAGGTCAACCAGGAGCCTCTCTGAACAAGATGTGTTGCAGCTTATTGACCAGTTACATGTGGCCAGTGGTCTCTCTCAACCATATAAAGCTAGGTTCCCTCTTTCAGGTGAATGTATTTCTCCTCAGACTCCAACGTACACTCTTCCTTTGACTTCTATGCAAGCATCGAAGCCCCTTCCTCCAACAGCAGCTTCCCTCCCTCTGACCCCAATAGTGGACCTCACTTTGGAGCCAGAGTCATCCTTGTGGCCCTTGGTGCACTGGGCATTGGGCTTTTCTCAGGCTAGTGGCTGTGCCGTGGGGGACGGCATTCTTGGATCCATGCCGATTTTTTCTATGGCACCCTCCAGGTATCCTCCCTCCCTCACACTCCACAGCCCTCTTGAGACTCCTGGTCTGGGGGTTGGCTCATCAGAGTGGGGTGTGACCCCGGTTCTGAGGTTGTTGTTCTCAGTTCCAGGCTCCCATTTCTGTATGGGCAGTCCGGCCTTCCAGACCATAGAGAGGGTGCTTGCCTCTGCTGGCAAACCCCCCATGTTGGAGTCCTCTCCCCCTCTGTGCTGCAACTGTCACAAGCCACAACCACCGGACACCAGGCACAAGGGCCTCAGGTTTCTCCCCCTCAGGAGACCCCCCTCTTTGTAGTCTTCCCCAGAACTGAGGAGATACCTCAAAGGTTTCATGCAAGAGGAAGCACATGGACTCCACTGAGGAGTCTTTGACCAAAGATACAGACTTTGATGATGGGGAAGGGTCCCCATCGTCACCGTCTGATGAGGTGTCCTTTGGTGACATCCTTGAGATCCTAAGACAGAGGGGTGACTGGAAGTCTTCCAGTCCTTCCTTAGAGGAATCTGTATTCCTGCAGGCCTTTCGTGCCCAGCCCCCTACCTCCTGGGTTACCCCGCTGGCCAATGAGCTTGTCTAGCTCATCGTCCAGCATGCATGAAAGGCTCCTGACACCCTGGAAGCTATTCCGTGGAGGCCTGACAAGATCTTATCTCTCCCCCAGCTGAGCATCCTCATTGGTCAAAAGGTCTTCCAATAGATGCCATGGTGTTGGCGGCTGCAACCAAGAAAAACTTGGCAGAAGAGAGCCAGACTTTCCATCCACCCAACAAGGAGTCCCAGGTGATAGACAGATTCAGGAAGCATGTGTTTGCTTCCTCGACCTTTGCCATAAGGTCCTTGAATTATTTGGCACACCTTACAAGGCTCCAGAGGGATCTTATCAACCAACTCTCTGAAACCTTGGCAGGAGCTGTTTCTGATGAGATCTGTGACAATGTAGCTTCTCAGGTAGCAACCCTAGACTCCATATCCAATTCTTCCATGTGTCTTATTTCACATGCAATGGAAGGAGCAGCAGGTGCAGGTATAGGCATGAGACGAAATGCCTGGATGCACCTTTGTGACTTTGTGGACTCCTTTAAGGCTTCCTTTATGAATGCCCCCATCGAGGCCCCGTTTGTGTTTGGCCCTAAAGTTAAAGATACGCTGGCAAGGTGCGAAAAAGATGGCAAGATCCTATCTGCCATTGGTGTCAGACACTCCAGTCCTCAGTGATTCTACTCTAGAAATCAGAGGAGTGGCATAATGTGGCACAGAAGATCACAGGGCTCTTTCTGTGATGCATGTGCTGAGTTCTCCCCAGGCAGAGGGGAAAACTCCAATGGAAGATGCCCCTTTCAGGGCAGAGGAGGTCCGCGTAACTGGGGTTCGAGATTCTTTCTCTGGCCAACCCTATCAGCACTCCTAAAGCGTTGCCTGACTGCTTACCTCTGGAAGTGGTCGGTGGTCATTTTTCCGTGTACCCTACTGCCTGGTGAAGCATAACCACTGACTCTTGGGTACAATGGATAATATCCAGAGGCTGTCACATTCCCTTTCATCTCTGTCCAACCTCATCCAGAGACTTACCCGAATTTCCACCCAGTCAAAGGGAAGCAGCAGCACACAGAATCCGAAAGCTGCTACAAAAAAAAGAGTCATCTAAACGGTCCCCCCAGACCAGATAGGATCCGTTTTTTACTCAAGGTTCTTTTTGGTGGCAAAAAAAGACAGGGGACTAGAGACCAATTCTGGATCTCAGCACATCGAACAAATTTGTAAAAACAAAAATTCCAGATGGCCACGGTTCAGTCTATCCTTCCTCTTCTGGAAGAAGATGATTGGATGTGCTCTGTAGATCTTCAAGATGCGTATTACCATATAAAAATGAACACGTGCTCAAAAAGATACCTCCACTTCCGCATAGGAGCCAGTCACTACCAATTTCGAGCACTGCCCTTAGTTCTCTCTACAGCCCTCAGAGTGTTCACCAAATGCATGGCAGTGGTCATCGCTCACCTGCAACTTCAAGGATTCCAGGCATTTCCATATCTAGACAACTGGCTCCTCACCGTCTCCACCAAGCGCTTACCTGAAGAAGCCCTAGACTACACTCTCCTCACAGCACAATGCCTGGAAATCACTATAAACTGGGAGAAGTCCAACACAACCCCAACACAGTCTTTAGAATTCATCGGGGTACTGTTGGGCACGAGGAATTGCACAGCATCTTTTCCTAATCACAGACTTCAAAGAATAAGACAACAGGTTCATCCACTGCTCTGTCACCACAAATCTTCTGATCGGTCCATATGCCAACTCTTGGGGTCAATGGCAGCCTCGATCACCATTATTCCTCTAGCCAGATTCCACATGAGACTTCTCCAGTGGTTGCTCCTCACTCAGTGGTACTCTCTACAACAGCCTTTGTCTTTTCAAATAAGTGTAACTCAGAGATGCAAGCAAGATTTGCTCTGGTGGATGTCTCGAAACTCCCAGCGATGGTCTTGCCCCTTCAGTCCCCATCAACCGAAAGCCATGGTAACCACAGATGCCTCCCTGATGGGGTGGGTGGGGCTATGTCAGGGAAACTCGGTCCAAGGCACCTGGTTGGAGACAGAGGCCCTTTTGCATATCAATATCCTGGAACTGAGGGCGGTGCTACTAGCGTTGCAAGTATTCCATTCCATCCTTCCATCAGGGACTATTGCAATCCAATCAAATTACATGTCAGTGGTCTGGTACATCAACAAGCAAGGGGGCACCAGATCTTATCCGTTATGCCGAGAGGCCTTGAGAATATGGCAATGGGTGATAGCTTTCTAATTGCAATGCACATTCCCAGGAGCTCCAACGTGATAGCGGACAAGTTGAGCAGATGCATTCTACAACCTCACGAATGGTCCCTCAACCCTGTGATAGTGGCAAACATTTTCTACCACTGGGGCCAGCCTTGCTGTGACCTATTTGCCTCCCCTACCAACTACAAGTGCAGCAACTATTTTGCCCTGATCCCCCCTCGGGGACAGTCACCAAAAGATGCTGCAGTCCATGCTTGGCCCTCGGGTCTACTTTATGCTTATCCTCCTCTCCCCCTTATCTCCTAATTTCTGAAGAAAGCACGGCAGTTGAAAAGCAAAATGATCCTCATTGCTCCATATTGGCCTCGACAAATCTGTCTCCCCTTCATCTGGCCTCACCTGCTAGATCGACCATGGATCCTCAATCCACCCCCAATGTTACTCTCCCATCCGCAGGGTCTGACTCACCCCAATCTAACAACCCTGAAGCTGACAGCTTGGTTTGTCCACTTCCAATGATTGCCAGGCAAGATAACCTCTCATCCCTGGTGCGTAATATTCTTATCGCATCTCATAAATCATCCACTAGACTAATCTATCTCAGTAAATGGAAAAGGTTTTCTTTATGGGCAGCGAATAAAAAATTAGACCCCTTGTCAGCCCCAGTTTCAGTGGTTCTGGATTACTTATCACATCTTTTCCACTCTGGTGTGTCTGTCTCTACTGTTTGTGATCATTTAGATGCCATTTCATATTTCCACATTGGTTTTCAGGATTCTTCACTCATGTCACATAGATTCTGTAAAACCTCCCTTTAGAGAACCAGTACAACCTTAGGATTTGGCCTTGGTCCTACAAGCCCTAACAGATCCCCCCTTTGAACCTGCATCTTCATGTGATTTAAAGTACCTCTCTTGGAAAACTTTGTTTCTGGTTGCAAACACATCGGCCAGACATTTGTCAGAACTTCAAGCCTTATGCATCAAACATCCCTACCTTATCTTCCATAAGGATAGAGTATCACTGAGAACTAACTCTTCCTTTTTACCGAAAGTGGTGTCAGAGTGGTCTATCAACCAGTCTATTGACCTTCCAGTATTTTTCCTAATCATTCTAACAAGGGAGAGTATTGCCTGCACTCCCTGGATGTTCTTAGGCAAATAAGATTCTATCTGGACAGAACAAAATCTACCCATAAATCAAACCAACTATTTCTGGCCTTTTCTGGACCAAGACTAGGTCATCCTGTCTGAAAAGTTACATTGGCATCATGGCTGAGAAATTGCATTAGCT
The DNA here is from genome assembly GCF_019279795.1 of Protopterus annectens. Classification (NCBI taxonomy): domain Eukaryota; kingdom Metazoa; phylum Chordata; order Ceratodontiformes; family Protopteridae; genus Protopterus; species Protopterus annectens. Next base: position 124,969,082 of record NC_056727.1, read on the forward strand.
TTATCTACAACAAGAACAATATCACCTTTCCTCACAGAGTGAAAGCACATTCTACAAGGTCTATGGCAACTTCAGCAGCTTTCCATGCTAGGGCTTCCCTCAATGATATTTGCTCAGCTGCGACTTGGGCCAAATCTCATACTTTTATCCTTCATTCCAAATTGGATTTGGCCTCCAGAGGTAGAGCTTCTTTTGGCTCCATGGTGCTCAGGAATGTCCTTCCATGAGGGCCACCCAGGGATACAGGTAGCTGGGGACTCTGTCCCATCAGTAAGGAATGAATGAAGATTAACAACATCAGATAAAGAAGTTATGTCTTACCATAATGTTCCATCTGTGTTGTTGATCTTAGTTCATTCATTACTCCTCACCCTCCATCCCCCTCCGGAGGTTCCTGGTTGATCTCATATACTACTTTATTGTAAGTCTGTTTTGACCAGAGGTAGCCTCTACTTTTGTCTATCAACTTGCAAACTCAATCTGAGGTAACAGGGAGCAGAGCATTTTGGGTAGGATCTTGGTTCGAGAGACTTTGGCTGATGCAAGCTTGATATAAGACTGGCTCGGTTCTGAGGATGGAACCGATAACCCATCAGTAATGAATGAAAGAAGATCATCAACACAGATGGAAAGTTATGGTAAGATATAACTTTTTTTTCCGCACTGTATGGAGATCTCCATTAAACTGTAAGACATTGTGTCAGTTCGATTATTACGGGTCGACTATTACGTATTCGACTATTTGTCCATTTGATCATGTAATATAGACCCCATGTACTATTGGGCTTATTAAACCCAAACTTCCTTGCTCTTCTTTCATATACAGAATCCCTCTTTTGACCGGATTCAGTTTAGACCCCCATATAAAAGAGAATATAATCATCATTAATTCCTTTTCATACTTAAATAGGAATCATATAGATGTTATCAACATAAGCAATTTTTCTTATTACCATGGTATTCAACAAGTGTGCTTTTTTTCTATATGAAAATCTATATGATTTCCAAAAATTTGTCATATCCTTTACTTTTTTGAATACATTATCCTATTGTTGTCTGTATTCATTCTTTCCAAATGTTATTCCTAATATATCTATATATATATATTGAACTCAACACCTCCTATCATACATTCAAAACCATATCCTTTACTTTTCTCCTTATTTATACTTAAACCAATTTTTTTTAAATTTAAACTTAATTTTTCATTTACTTTTTCCATCCATACTTTATTTTTAACAATTAATACAATATCATCCACATAATTAAACATTATTGGCAGTTGTACTTCTTTCATCATTTTGTATCCACCACTACTTGACATTTTATTAATTTCCTTCACTATTACATTCATAATTAATGAGAAAATTACACTACTAGCTGGGCAGCCCTGCTTTATTCCACATTATATTTTTATTTCTTCCCCAGTCTAGCCATTTACATTTAGTTTCACATAGTTGCTTTCATAAACATATTTTATTACTTGTAATATTTTTTGCTTATATTATATGCCTGCAAAATTCCCCATAATGATTTATATTGAATATTATCATAAGCTTTACTTATATCCCCTATCATAACCTTCACCTCTACATTTTTATTTATGATATTATCAATTATTTCTATTATTATCCATAATAACTCTTGACTTCCTTTTCCTTGTCTTCCAAATGCATTTTGGTCATATATTCTATCCATTTTTCTGTATCCTTTTTGTTATTATTCTCATAAAAAATGATAATCTGTATTATTCAATGTTATAAGTCTCCAATTTTTATCTCCTCTTCATTTCCTTTTTTTTAAATACATTTTATAGCTCCTGCACATATCTCTTTCTCTTTAATTCTAGTTTCTAACCATTCATTTATAACTTCTATAAAAAATATTTTTTGCCACTCTTTCATTTCTTTGTACATACCATGTTCAATTCTGTCCAGTCCTGTTGCAGAATTCATGTTAATATCTTTTAGAATTTAATTCAATTCTTTCATGGACATTTTTTGTTCTAAATACTCATTAGCTTCCTTATTTAATTTTTCACCTTTAAACATTTGTTCTATGTTTTCTTCTCTCTTAACAAATAATTCCAATACATATTCTTTAATTATTTCGTATATTCCTTCTTGCTGCCTTATTTGCTTACCTTCCTTATTTTTTATTCTCTTATTTTCCTCCTTTTATTATTTTACTCAAATATGGTACTACCTCTTCTTTCTTTCCTTGTAAACAATATTTTTGCTTACATAAAAAAGTTGATAATTTTAATTAGATTCATGTTATATATTTCTCTTTCTTTTTCATAAAAGGAATTTTCTTCTCTAATTGTCTAAATGTTTCTTGACTTAATATCTCATATCTCTTTTTTCTTTTCTTCCTTATACATTCTAAAAATACTTTTTATATTTTTCTTTAAACTTAAGTCACCAAACAATCCAATTTGCATAAAACTCCCCCATAGTCATGTGATTTTTCCATAATTCTACAAGTTATTTTTTCTCTTCTAAATCTAATTCATTTTCATTAATTCTCCTTATTCCTTTTCCTATTCTTATATAGTCTTCATTTTCCTGTACTTTAACCCATATTGTCACATGATCTGAAAATCCAGTATACTTAATTCCTTTTTTTATAACTTTTAAACTATCAGATATTAAAAAATCAATTTCTGTCCTAATCTCATTCCTTTTTTAGGTTCAGTGGTTATTCTCCCATACACTTAACATTCCACTTTTGATAATTTCTTTAGTCATTTTAACATCACAATTGCTGTTATTTTTCCTTAAATTACAGTTAAAATCACCCACCACTATAATGTCCATATTTACACAAACATATTCAAGAATATTTTTAAGTATCATTTCTCTCTCTCTATATTTTTTGTTACATGTGCTTAGAAAGCTATAATTCTATACACATATTTTTCCATCTCGCATCTATTACCATAGTTTGGCCTAGTTCCACTATGGTATATCTAATATTTTAATGCTTTCTTGACATAATATACATATGCCCAAGCATGTTTCTTTCCCCATGCCATTCCAAAGTTTTTTCAGTTTGTGTTCTTTCTTTCTCTGTTAATAATCTGTTATCTTCTAAAACAATAATATGTGCATCTACTGCAGCACACCATTGCAATATACCTATTCTCCTTTTACGATTTTTCATACTGTTCACATTTAAAGCTAGTATTTCAGCTTTTAAGAACAGTTGATATAACAAAATGTTTATCCCTTTCCTTTGTTATTTTCTCTAAGCATTATGTTTTGGAATTTTCTTATCCTTTCTTTAACTCTTTTCTCTGTTGATTTTTTTATTTCTTACTGTGCACCAGTCAACTTCTTCCTCACTTGTCTCCTCTGTTTCTTTTTCCTTGCTATTTTAACTTCATGTATAACCTCTTTATCAGTTACATTTTTTGTACATTTTCTTGTATAACACATTCTACTATCTCTTTATCCTGTATAACTTAATTTTCATTTTCTTACACATTCATTTCACATTCTAGCCATGAATGACCAGTATTGCCACATTTTTTTGCACTTTAAATCACATTTTTGTGCATTATGCCCAGTTTTACCACATAAATAACATCTTTTTTTATCACACTATTTAATTAAATGATATTTTTTTCACAAAAATAAATACCAAGTGTTTGGTTGACCTCTGTAGTTCACAAAACCTCTATTACAGTGAACATTAATAATACTAGGTATGTGCATAACATTATCATTTTCCATTTTCAGTATTACTCCACATTCCCATCCCCCAGTCCATAGTCCTCTTTCATTATATATTTTTGTAGTGTCCATTACTTCCTTACATATAGTTAACAAATGTTCTTTCAGTTCTTTTGCTTCAACTTCAGTTCTAAACTGGATCATTATTCTTTTTTTTGTTTGTCTGTAAAAAGCTTGCATGACGTATTCTGACCATAGATAAATATTTTTCTTTTGTCCATATGCACCCAAAGAATTTTCCATGGCCTACCCAGTCTCAAATATCAAGCCACAAAAAGTCTCTTTATTAATTAAAATGAACGCTCTTACCTCTTTTGCTTTGACACCCAGAGGTGCTATGATAGAGTCCCAAACCATTTACCTGTCCAAACTTTCTTCTTTTTTACAGCCCACACATACTGTATACTTCTTTTTTGTTTCTTTTATTTCTTCTTTGCTCCTTCTCCCACAGTTTGTGCATAAGTTTTTGTCTCTTGAACTTTTTCCGTCAAAATCTCTTCTCCTTTTTCTACTTCTATTTTCTTCATGATGTCACTCCATGAAATTGCTGCTACACTTTCTGGTTCATATTGGTTTCCCACTTCCTCCAAATAATCATCCTGCAACCCTCACGATTGGAGGGTTGTAATTTGCATTTCTCAGAGGTAACTGTCTCTCCTTCAAACAATCTCCTCTGAAAGTTTTCCTCTGAATCCATCTCTGTTACAGCTACAATCTCCTTTTATTCCAATATTACTGTTTTTTCTGCATCCTCAGCACAATTCTACCATTTCAACTAGATTTTCATCAGCCTTCACTTCATTTTCAGCCAAAGCTGAATCAGACATATTTTCTTCCTGTTCCTCCTGGCTGCCTCCACAGGAAACAGGAAGTCAGGATGTGTAACACACAAATCCTTCCCCCCGACTACCAAGAGTAGGGGAAGTTCCCTGATGTCCTGGCTTAATTTTGCCTAGTATTATAAATACCACTTCAGGTCTCCCCTGACTATAGACCACTAATCTAATGGGACTAACCCGGTCAACAAAGGTAACTAAATAAAAAGTTGGGGGGGGGGCAAAGGCCTAAAATTAGTCCCAGTTTTAAAATGTTAAATATTGTTCTTATAAAATATTACAATGCATATTTATAATATAAATTAATATATTTATAATATTCTTATAATATATTGCAAGGGCAGTTAGCCTAGTACTTAATTATGAATCTATGAACCTATAAACATAGAAAGTTACTAGAATATCAGGTTTTACATTAGCATGTATTTTCTCTAAGATATGAAGTTTAAAACTGGAATGTCTTATTATTTAGAGATTGCAATCCTCAATGATTTGTCAAAAAATTACAAATTGTATGAGTAACAGGCCAAAAATGTGAGATAAAAATCTGGACCTTCTACAAAGTTCTGAACAGTTAAGCATTGTGGTCATTGATAACATTAACTTTCATGATGCATTTTTCCCCTGTATATCTAACAGCTTTTTGATCAGATCCATAGCCATGTGTCCCAAGGTTGGCTCTGAACCCTTATCTCCAGTTGGTTCCTCTGAAATGTATTATAGATACATCAGATCTGAAAAATGAGTGGAAATTAAAATACAGTGTCTTAGTTGTTTGTCACTTGACCTGTCATCATCATCATCACAATTCCTTTTGCATGCTTCCTTCCTCTTACCTCCTTTCATCTCCATGGTAATGCTGTTTACTGTGGTAACTTTTCTGACACCTCCTGCTTAAAACCTAAAATGTGAGGCCCTGCATTCATGGTCTGTATTCATACTGAAAATCAAGATCAAGTGAGCTTTTGCCCTTCTGCTCCAATGGGAGGTTTCTGTCCTCCCTGAGATTGCTTTAGGACACCTGTGTTACTCTTTGACAGATGTACCACCCCAGTCAAACTCCCCACCTGACACTGTCCCCGGAGTGGGTCGCGCCCGGACGCCCGGGCGTTTGGAACCAGAAGCGAGAGCCCCGGTGAAGATTGCCCCTCTGCCTCACCAGGTAAGTGAAAAAATGATGAGTAGTGGTATTTCACCAGCAGATGAGGTCTCCCACTTATTCTGCACCTCTCATGTGTCTTCACAGTGCCAGACTAGAGTCAAGCTTAACAGGGTCTTCTTTCCCCACTGATTCTGCCAAGCCCATTCCCTTGGTTGTGGTTTCGCTAGATAGTAAGTAGGGACAGTGGGAATCTCATTCATCCATTCATGCACATCGCTAATTAGATGACAAGGCATTTAGTTACCATAAGAGAGTCATAGTTACTCCTGCCATTTACCTGTGCTTCATTGAATTTCTTCACTTTGACATTCAGAGCACTGGGCAGGAATCACAATCCCAATTTTCAGCAACATCAAAAAAGCAACACTGGGTTCACTCTTCATTTCAGTTTGTTTTTTTCACATTGTTCCATATGAGCCCTTCTCTGAAATATCAGATTTTCTATGGTACTTTTTCTGATGCTGTCATTGGGAGTTCTTGCTGTACTTGCCAGACTGAGAGGCCTTCCTCTGCCACTTTTTGCTTGCTTGCCATCAGTTGGAAAGATGATTACATCTGAAATCATTGCTTTTTGAGCATAAATGGTCAAGCCTTGAATTGTCTGTTCACTTTTCCTTGAGACACATGAGTGAAATACTATTATTCATATTTGTGTTCCTAATAGGAAAGTCTAATCTTGTAACCTTCTAAAGAAAATGTGAGACAGACTTCATAAAGGCTTTCTGTGATAGCATTTTCTATAGGTTGCAGTGGCCTCAAAATAAGAATAATGGAGTTTGAGGGCTTGAAAAAAAGTCTGGAACACGTTGCATTATTTATATCACTTACGAGTTTGAGTACTTGTGATATGAGTTTTTGGATATCTGAGCTCATGCAATATGAGCAAATATTGCCAAGCTTTCTTGTCATGTGCTTGTGTGTCTCAGAGAAATGTGATTGAACCTTCTCTGCTGTTTCTCACCTAAACCCACCTAGTTCAAGGATTTCTTAGCTCCTGCACTTTTGTTTCTCATGTTCTGTTCCTTCCATTGCATTTTTCTCTCAGTTTTTTCTTATATTCACTTGCACCTTCCTTCCCTTCTATTATATCCTTATCAGATTACTGACCTGCAGGAGAGGGGCAACAGTTGGTCCATGGGGTAGACTTGACTGTTGTGTTTGTGGAAGTATTGGGTAGCGCCACAAAACCGGTCATAGCAGGCAATAAAGCACACTTAGATACTTTAATACAAGCAATAATATGGAAGTCACCACCCTAGCAGGAAAGAATAAGAATACATAAGAAAAAAATCCTGATCCTCTCCATGGATGATGACACCACTCTTGGCACTTATCTCTCATCCAAGAGAGTAAAAAAATGAGATGTTTGCCTTTTACAAGTGTGTGTCATAGGACAACTAGGTGGGGCTTAATGGTCCGTTTTCACCATGATCAGTCCCTATTTTTCTGAGCATCCATCAGCACCACTTGATGCTGAAACACTTTTAAAATCACCTTGTCTAACTTTTCCTAGTGTAGAACTATTTTTTGTCAGTACTTAATGAGCATTGACTTGGGCTCACAGCATATATATATCAGTTACTAAGCTCTCCATAGCTCTAGTCATTTATCTATTTTGCCTTCCAAGCTGCATCTCATTATACTTACACTTATTAGCTGGGCTTTCAGTCTTATTCTCTGCTTTAATATTATTCTTGACATTCCTTCTTTTTGATACTACTGCTGTTTACTGACTTCTTACATTAGTGTTTCAACACTTTTATTTACCCAGGGCAGCTGCTATATATTACTTTGGTGCTTTCTAGGGACTGCAGAACTCATTTACATCACAGCAATCTTTTTCTGTGAACATTTTACCCCCCTTTACCTGCCAGCTGTCAGTCTCATTCATGTCTGTGCCATAGGTCATTTGTTCATCTCACAGTGCTGTACCCCACCATCACACACAGAGGTTTGTTCTTGCTCTTCAGCAAAGATGGACCTGGCATTGCCTGTAGTGCAGCTGGCTGAGGTGAGAGCTGATTAGTGGAAGAGCTGTTACCCAGGCAACCCTAAAGGGTGTTTTTTTTTTATTAGTCTGACGCCTCCCCTCCATTCTTCTCATGTGTCATCTAAGTGAGGCATGCATTACCAGGCCAAGGGATCGTGCACTAACACTGCCTGACATAACTGAGTTCACACTGACATCCATAATGGTGACACATCATTCCCTACCTCTGCTAGGAGTCAGAGATGCAGCAAAATGGGAAGCCTCCCTCCCCTGAGATGAAGACACTAGCACAGATTATTTGGTCTCACACTCCTTTACCAATTCCCACAGTGACCAGTTCACTAGTTTACCTCAGGTTATCTGGGTCTTAGTCTGGGCTAAATATCTGTATGTTATGGAGCCAGGAAAACATTGTGTCCCTCTTGGCTGGTGCATTAGCAACATCCATAAATTATAGGAGGTATTTTCTCCTCCAGCTGAGCCAGCTATGTCTACCAGGCAAGTGTTCTCATTGGCCAAGCAGCAGTAGCAGTTGTATAAACAACAGTCCAGAGATGCCTATTTGGTGTGTTTTCCTCAAGTTCTTCCGACTTGAAGAGTTATCACAAAAAACAGTGGGTTGTCAGTGTGGTCATGGATAATCTTGACTTATAGATCTTGGTTTACTTCCCAGAAATGTCTGTACTCAAGAGACCAAGCCTTCTTTATAGTTCTTGGAACAGACCTAGACCATTCAAATGAGCCATAGAGGGTGTCCCCTTTCAGAACGAGTTCATGGATTCTTCTCTCACCTTACTTAGCTTTGAAGGAGATAGGAGATGGGAGATTTCTCTTTTATTCAAATCATCTGTTGCTTCAAAAAGAAATGCAATACTCAAAGTTTCAGGTGGTATGTTTTTAGAATCTCATTCCCCTGCCTCCTTTGGGCAACTGGGTATGTTATTGTTGTGTCACTGCACAAGATGAATATATTTAAACTTTTCAGTTTCTGAGTTCTGCACATTGGAGGGGGAGATGTGCTCTGTGTGGACAGTACTTTCATTTAGACTATCCTCTTCTCTCAAGAGTGTATAGCGAATTGCTAGCTATTATGGCAATGGGCTTGCAAGAGAGGAACATGTTCTCTTATCCATATAAGTGTTTCCTGATCGTTCTTTTGATAAACTTCATGGTTAACATTGCTGGCTTAAGTGCTTCAGTGAGTGTAGACCCTGTTGGTTTCCATAAATTTGAAGGTGGTCTGTCTGAACCCATCCCAGAGGACTGCCTTCATTAGGGGACAGCCAAGCATTCTTTTTATGTTAATTATGGAGAGAACTCATCAAGACATATATCTGGCAGTCTGAGTTAGTATCCAAAGAATGATATACTGTCAAATTCGTTTATATATTCTTAGCTTGATGGTGGCCATGATTTCCATAGAGGCTTTCACATGCTTGAGGATGCAAGTGCTGCATTGCATTGTGAGGAGTGATTGACTGCAGTGTTATAAAATGCTTATGGATCTTCTGGTATCAGACCCTTGCTGTATAACCCTGGAATGTTGGGTACTCCCTAATAATATCAGTGTGGACTTTCCCTTTCTGCAGCTGAACCTGTTACACATCCTGATGACATACGGTTTGTGATGAGGAGAGCCCATTTTAGATCATCCTTGTTCAGGGAAAGTGGGCTATGAGGAAGAAGCCTCCACATAAACTACTGATAAAATCTCCTGGTAGAAATACCAGGATGGGGTCTCCACAAAATCTCTCATAAAACCTCTTCATTAAAACAACAGGAAAGGGTCCTATATAAACCACTGATAAAACTTCCTCTTCTAAATACCTTGGTATTTGGCTGGATCCAACACTGCCAGTGGATGTGCATGCCCTTCACTTAAAGTGTAAAATTAACAAACAGCTACTTTAGGTTTTGGGGTCTGCAAGTTAGGAAGGCAGTTGGGAATGATGTATCTATGCCTCAACTAGAATAGAGACTGTCATCTTGAATATGATCTACCCCTGCACTCTGCAGGTATTGTTTAACGGTATTTATAGGCTCATTCTCCTAACATTCAGATGAGAACACTACTGCACAACTCTACTGAAAGTAGATTGGTTGTTTATAAATGGGACTGTTTCTTTGTAGTCTACTATAAAAAATAAATGCCCAGCAACAGCATCCCCCATTAATGTAATTTAAATGGTTCATAGATGATTACTAGGCTAGTGGTGCAAGACCCTTTACAAGCCTAGCCAATAATACCCAGGATATGACAATATTATAACTTAATTCCCAAAATATGTGAAAGGGTAGTATTGGAGCAGTGGGTCTTTGGGTGTTGGAGCCCTGAGTAATTTTACAGACTGCCTCTGTCCATAAGGGACATGGACAGTACCCCAGGAGTGAATTTACAGTTCCCCATCCATCATCCAAATTGTCTTTGAAGATGGTGAGGTACAGGCTTTCTTTTACAAAGATGCAAAGTTTATTCCATAGATGAGGTAGCCTTTGGGATATGTATCTGTAAGTTTTGTTAGAGTCCACACATAAGGTTTAGGTCCATGGAACACGTAACCCTCATATAATTTTTCTTGCAAATATGTAACATTTTCATCAGGGCTGGATTGGAGAATACCTTGTAGGTCAAGCATAAGTCACCTCTCAATAAATGATATGAGATGGAGTAAAGGGATAGGGCCTTTAGTAGGTCCGCATAAAGTCCACATAAGACATGTGTCATACACTTTCTACTTTTTGTAGGGAGAAACCTCTGGGGAGGTTCCGATTGGTGCAAGTGCCTGGTTAGTTATATACAGAAGTGAGCATTGTGCTCAACTATGGGCTTCATGAGGGCTGAGCGCAATGGCACCATGACTTCCTCTGCCTTCACGTATAAGTTGAGCCACACAGAATGATTTCCTCACTACCGTAGCTACCTGGTGGTCAAAGATTAGGCTACTACCTATCTGTGTTCCTAGGTCCCTCACCACTGGGTCTACTTTTAGTGGTGTGCTATCAATATTATAATTTGCAGGAATATCTGATTTATTGAATGGTATTACTAATTTTTTAGCACTTAGTCTCAGACCATGGTTCTGGCATCAGTCATTTGTCATTTTTAGGCCTGTTTGTAGGATGTCAACATCATTTGGGGATTCAGTGATTGCTCTCAGCTGACAGACGTCAGTGAACTTGGTGAGCCAGAGGGCCCCAGCATTGGCCTTCATTTCAGAGAAGCATATACCATACAAGAGGGTTCCCAACACTGAGTCCTGTGGAACACCACTAGTAACAGGTTTATTACTGGAACTGGTTTTGCCTATTTAGACAACATGAGTCCTGTCAATGAACTGGTTTGCTATCCACCTGTCAATGTAGGGGGTTATGCCTAATGCAGTAAGTTTATCTGTGATCCCTGAGTGGGGGATTTTGTTAAAAGCTTCGGCCAGGTCTAGATAAGCAGTGTGTATCATTTAACGCTCATCCATAATCCTGGTGACTTTTTCGAAGAAGTCCACCAGATTGAGTAGACAAGACCTCCCTTTGACAAAGCCAAATTGGGTCTGGTCCAGTATTTGGAGATTTCCTATGTTGTTACTGATCAGGTCCATGATAATTCTCTGCATGACCTTGCAGATAAGACTGGTCAAGCTTATGGGTCTGTAGTTCCCTGGGTCAGTTGATGGGCCTCTTTGTGCAGAGGGACAACTGTTGCAGTCCTCCAGTCCTTTGGGACAAAGCCAGTTTAGAGGCTGTGGTTAAAGAGGGTTTCTAGTGGCCCTGATAGATTCTGTTTTAAGCTATTTAAGAAGCATCCTGGAATGTTGTCTGGACCCATGGAGGCTGTGTTAGCGAGTGCGGTAAGGACCTTTTCCCTCATAATTATGAGTAGGGGGATGGTTACAGGTATTTCTTTGGGTGTGATAAGAGGTGATGGGGAAGAAGTCTGAAATGAACGTGTCAGCCAGCAGGTTTGCTATAGTTTCAGGCTGGGTGTAAATGTTGCCATTCACAATTAACTTAGAACATTGCTGAACATTTCCTCTGTGGTTATCAACATAACTAAAAAAAGTTTTATGGTTATCTTTCACCTGGGAGGCTTTTTTGCCTTGTAGTTTGCTTTGGCAGATTTGAATAGCTCTCTAATTTGTTTGTTTAGAGTGGCGAGTGTCTTTTTGCATGATTTTTTTCTGTTCCTTCTTGGCTTTGGAGAGGACTTTTTTTTCCTTTTGTTGAATAGCCTATTATGCTAGCGGTCCACCAGGGTGGTTTATTTTTGCCAGTAATCATCAGTTTGACTTGGAGAGGTACTGCCAACTCTATGTAGATATGAATGCGGTTGTACAGTGCTTCTGTGTACAGCACATAGTAGGCCTCACTGTCATCCGGTTTTGGAGGGGCTTGGAAGTTTAATAACCTGTCACTTAGTTTGAGGTAATTGGCCTTAGCTAAGCTCTTAACAGATTTGGAGTTTGATGGGGGTTCTAGATTATTTTTTTACTAAAGGAGATTATTTTGTGGACAGATATTACCAGGGAGGAGTTAATGCATGGGAAGGAGCAGCATCCCTACCAGGTCTAGGATATTTGCACCTCTAGTTGGGGAGCTAACAAGCTGCTCCAGGGTGTTTGTGTTGACAAAGTCCAAAATCCTCTGAGCAAGTAAATTATGGGTTGTATAAGTCTCCCAGTTTATGGAGGGGTAGTTGAAGCCATCCATAATTATGGTGTTAGGCTGAATGTTAAGAGATTGCAGTAGGTTTAGGTAGGAGGTGTGTGTTTCCAGACATGTGTTAGAGGATCTGCAGATAGCAAGGATTTGATAGAGGGTCACATCTATGGTTAGTTGGACATGGAGCAACTCAAGCGAGTCACTGAGACACCTCCTCCCTTCATTTTATCCTGAGCTGAGGGGGACTGAAATGCATGAAAGGCATTGTAGATCATGTGCTGTCTATGGTTCTGATGTTTCCATGACTCCACATATGTCTGCATTCTCCAGAGTGAGGAGTGCTTCCAGGAAGTGCAGTTTTTTTTAAACTCTTAGCATTGAACAGTGGTACCTCTGGGTAGTCAGGAGTTACTTTTGTTACATTGGAGGGTTTAACAGCTGGGCACAGTCTAAAAACAAGGTACTATGGGGATAGAAAGTTTTTGCCAGTATCCAGAAGCCAAGTGGTGACAAGTGCAAACCATCTCTGTCAAAGCATTGTGGTGTGCTGAGCATGATTCCCCAGGTTGACAGATATTGGCGCTCCTAACTGTGACACTAGAAACTAAGCCAGTTGTTGAAGTCAATCATTTTTTTGCTGGTACTGTGGCATCATCATTAGTGAAAGTATAATGCTACTCAAGGCTAGAGTCACACCCAACTGTGACCCATATTCAGAAAGCACCATCATGTCTCTCTCCATTTAGTTCAGTGAGGTATGTCTTAGGTCATTTACGCCCACATGGACTATGACCATGTCTTACTGGTACTTGTGGTTTTAAAGACCTAAATGCATGCATGATCTGGCAGATCTTGGCTCCAGAGAGACAGCTCACTGTGATCTTCTTATTGTTTACCCTGGTAAGGGGGACATCAGTATGTCTTAGAATGGAATCCCCAATAACTAGAAGATTTGGCTGTGTGGTGTGTTGCCTTATGGGCTGTAAAGTGGGGTTACTGTTGATTTTCAGAAGTCGTGTTGCCTTTTTTGAGTGTGCATTTGGCCACTGAGAGATGCTTTCAGGAGGTCTTGGAGGTTTTGGTAGATTGCATGTGAGTACCTTCTCATATGTGGATCTATGTGTTTGTCCCTTAGTGTTGGTAGTGAGTGTTTTGTGTGTAAAGCTAACAACCTGGTTTGCATTTTTCATGTCTGCATGTGACAGCTTTGCCTCCAATTGTGCCTTTACATCTCTCATATACTGTGTTTGTCTGTTCTAAAATTAAGTGGTTGTCAGTGAAAAAGAGGCAATTACTACACTGCCTCAGGATGTCCATATCCATCAGGCCAGAAACAGAGATAACAGGGAAATGCCTATTCATTATGCCAGATCCTTAGTAGATAGGAAAGAGTAGGGAAAAGTGACTTATAGGTCTAAGTGAGAGCATTTAGTAGTATACTACAGGATGACCTGCAGTGGTGCTGCTCTCTGCACAAACCGGAAGCTCTTCAGGGAGCTATGAACAGTGGGTAAATATTGAGAGCATTTTTGTAGATGATGATAAACTGGACAGGTTTGTGCATATGGAAGACATGGGTAACAATCAGGATGAAAGACCTTTACACAGTTAAGCCCTCAGGCCATTCAGATAAACACACAGTAAGCCTGCTACCAACTATTACCAACTTGGATGGGTTAAATCAGCCCTCTGCTCCCACCAGAGTGCAGAATAAAACTCTCTTGATCTAAAAGTAAGTGGATTTAAGCTCATGTGAAGCAGCAAATGCTTTACAACAAAAACGTAGCACTCCTGCAGTATTAGGAATCCTTGAAAATAAGTTCCCAGACCCTTAGAAATGTTCCCAAATACAGAAAAATGTGCACAAATGTAGGAAAACTTGTACAAACACAGAAAAACTTTGCAAAACTTAGAAATATTTTGGCAAACTCAGGAGAACTTTGGTAAACTCAGAACAGTTTTTGCAGTATCAGAGGAGGTTAGGAAATATCAGAATACTGTTAAAATGGCTAAGAGCAGTACAGTAACAAACATGACAGTTCTTTAACAAGTGCAGCCAGAAAAACAGTGATGAATTTAAACAAATCACTAAATGCAGCACAGAACTATTAAGTACTACTGAAATAGAGCAAGTGCAAAACAAAATACTTATATCAGCTTTGTAGGTCCACAGATGGCTTTAGATGCAATCCAAGAGTCTTGTAGTCATAGGAGTCCAAGCCAGACACAGGGAAGCTCTGAATAAGTAAGCACAGCCCTACACAAATGTAAGGCTTGTATACCAGGAGGATGAAGGACTTTTACATGGTTAAACCCTCTGGCCAGATAGATAAAGGCACAATAAGCCTTCTACCAGCAGTTTCCAACTCAGATGGGTTGAATTATCCTTTTGCTCCCACCAGAGTATAGAATAAAACCATCTTAATGTAAAGCAAACTGGTTTTGAGCTCAGGAGCAGTAACAAATACTTTACAGCAAAAGGTATAACTCCTGCAGTATCAGGAATCCTTGGAAATAAGTTCACAAACCCTGGGAAATGTTCCCAAATATAGAAAATTGTGCACAAATTTAGGAAAACTTCTACAAACCCAGAAAAACTGTGTTGCTGTGGACCATATTCAGTCATCTTTATAGCTAAGTACAATGGATGTTCTACAAGGTTTAATTTTAGGTGCTCTTCTTTTTTTCATTACTTATAAATGTGCTATCTTTTAGTCTCAATAATGCACGATTTTGTTTTAATGCAGATAGTATGATTATATGTGAGTCATATAACGATCACAGGGGCGACTCATGCTATAGGACTGCAGCCCTCCCAGCTGTAAAAAAGTAAAATAAAACAAAAAAAAAATAAAAGAGAAAAATAAAAATGAAAGAGAAAATAAAAAACACGAGTCCCGGAACATTGCGCATGTGCACTCGTGACATTCTGACTGCTGGTGAACCAGTCTGGAGCATGTGCACAGAATCCAGACTGTCTCCACCAGCAGTCCGGAGTATGAAGACAACATTCAACTCCAAATTTTCCCAGCAGTCACTGGAAGGGGATCAGACTGCAACATCAGTAGGCAGGAAGGACTAGGTGCTCTCATGGGAAGGAAGGAAGGGATTTACAACAGAAGGGGAATTACTCAGTGCGGAAAGGACTTTGTTTTGCAGCAGCAGCTTTGGCTCAGGTAGTGTGTGTGTGTGTGTGTGTGTGTGTGTGTGTGTGTGTGTGTGTGTGTGTGTGTGTGTGTGTGTGTGTAAAATGCCCCAGTTGTTACATGGTAGTGAGTCAAGAATAAGGCTTGAACCCTGTACCTTGGGCTCAAGTGGCAAGAGCCTGAATTCCCTACCCACCACCATTTATAAAAATGTGCAGATTTTTGCCTCATATTTGTTCTGTTCCTCATAAAATCTGTGGTTTCTGTATTTTTGTTTCATAACACAGTCAGTAGTGCAGTGGTAGCATTGTTGCCTGACAGCTACAGGTTGTCTGGTTTGATTCTTGGCTGGGGTGCCTTCTGTGTGGAGTCTGCATGTCCTCCCTGTGTTTGTGTGGGTTTGCACTGGTGTTCTCCCATCTTACAAAGACATGTGTCTGGAGTGTTTCTGCCGAAAATTGGCTTTTGTTCCAAGTCAGACTTTCCTGGTTAACAAATGTTAAATAAATAAAAATGACAAGCATTTGAATTTCAGACTTCATATTCTTCAGAAAGTACATGGTAACACAAAACCTATTATTATAGCAATTTTCTAAGTTTATAAGATGGATATTTGAAACTTGTCCCTATTTGTGGGACTGTATTCCCACATTATTGGCTTTGTCTAGGTTTTTTATGCCAAGGTTGAGAGCTGTGGTGAGAACTAAATTCACTGAATATGTTTGGGGGCTGTATTGCCCCATTATTGACTTTGTTCAGATGTTTTGTGCTAAGATGTTGACAGCTATGGTGAGAACTGAATTCACTAAATGGTAACCATTTAAGTTTCAGTCTTCCTCTCTTTCATAAAACAGATGATTTGGCATAGTGGTATGTTGCTCTGACTATTTTGCACAGGGTCCTGGGTTCAATACTTGGCAGTGAAATGTATGGTAGTAACACAGCATTTTATTCTTGCAATTTTCCAACATTATATAAACAATGTTTAAAATGTGTCCCTGTGTTTTGGTCTTTTGTCCCCTCCCCCAAATTTTTTTTGTGCTGCAAAGTTCAGAGATACAGCTGAGTGTCAAGTAGATTTTACAATAAGCTGAGAGCTGCAGGGGAACAAATGTTTAGTGCTGCTTATGCTGAGTCTGCTTGCATTGTTAATGGCATAACAGGTAGTGTACTTGCTTTTGATGCAGAAGGCTGTGGGTTCTACTCCCACAGTAGTACATGCATTGCTGATACTGTTCTGTATTGTAAAGGGGGTGGATGCTGCAGTCCTTTTGGGTGAAGATACCTAGTAACTGTATGAACCTGTTATCAGTTTGCCATCCATTCCCTGTTGCAATATTACTAGCTTATCATTTTTAATGCAACATAGGCAATGTATTCCCCAAGGGCAACAGGCATTTTATTTGTAGATGAAACATTGAAATATAAAGTTGTTTGCTAGCAGCAACCTCTTCATTAGTTACAGATTTCTTTAATGTGGAATTATTTAGATGACTTTTACTTCTTCAGAGATTGTGCATATTTACTGATACTGGTGGACTGTAGAAGTCTGAGTAGACTTTTATGATAGAAATGTTCTGAACTGGGCAGTTTTGTCATTATTGGTACATGCATTTTGTTTCATTGTTTACTGGAAAAATGTTCAAAACAACAAATTTAAAACGCCCTCTAACAACTGTACTATATTGTACAAGGAATATAATTTAATACAATCAGGAAGGTGTATCAAAGAGCACATGTATGTTTCGTGTGCAAGGGGCCTATGATTTGAAAACAGCCTAAAGTTAATCTTTATCTGCCACTGGCAAAATGTATTTTCTTTGAATGTGGGTTTCAGTGCTGTTTCAATGAATGTAAGTTTCAAGGGCAGAGGAGTTTTAATGCTAATAAGTCTGTTTTCACTGTGAGATTGCATTGCTTTGTTTAGCAGATGTTTTAGTGTATGTGCTGTAAAATGCAAAACAAACTTTCAAATGAAGTCCAAATCATCGTAGAAGTAAAGCAGTATGCACATTAGTATTTATGGTAAATGGGGTAAAATAGCCAAGTAATGGTTCATTGGAATGGCTGCAGGGGGGGAGGTTCCATTTGACCATGATTTTGTGAGGGGGAAGGGAGGCAAACTCAGACAGCCCCGGCTGAACTATACCTCTCAACTGTCCAGATTTTCACAGAATGAATAGATTTTTGCTTCTTATTTTTGGTTTGTTCCTCATAAAATGTGTGATTTTCTGGCACATAATTTAGAAATTAAGTCACTAAATAATGACAGACACTGAGTTTCAGACTTCATAACCTTCAGAAAAATGCATGGTAAAGCAAGACCTGTTATTCTGTCAACTGTCTCGGTTTATACAACAACTTGTAGTACTGTTTATATGTTCCCCCAGTATATTTGGCCTTGTCCAGAGTTCCTGCATTAACAGGTTGAGAGGTACATGCAAATAAATTGCTTTATAGAATTAGCCATATCCATACCTCCCAACTGTCCCCAATTTTGGCTCAAAATGTTGCTCTTCCCCTAATAATCCCACCGCAAAATGACAATTTTGGAAGAAAACGTGGAGGGTTTACAATTAAGAAATAACTGTAATAATCAGAATTATAGATTACTTTTATTTCAGAAGTGCATGTAGATTCTTTTATTTTGTCAGCTGCTCAAGTTAGCAGTACTAATATTAAAAAGTGTCCCTTCTTTGACAGGTTCCCAGCTGTATTGTGTGGCTGTTTTATATTTTTGCATCACATTTTTGGTCCATTTTTCATAAAATTGTGTTTTTTGGCAAATTAGTGGCAAATCATTAAAAACTGAAGTTAGAAAATAATGACAGACATTTGAGTTTCAGATTTCATACCCTTCAGAAAATTCATACTAATGCAAGACCTACTATTTTATTATCTTATTAAGTTTATAAGAGCAATATTTAAAAAGTGTCCTTATTTTTGGGCCTTTGTCCCACTTTTATGTATGGCTTTGTCCAGAGTTCTTGCTCTGAGGTTGAGAGGTATGACAAATGTGTCAGGGCCATCACAGTCAGCCAGAGATGTTTCAAATTGTGACATACTTGTTCATAGGTTCATAGGTAGGTACTAGGCTATTGGCCCTAGGGCCTATATAAGCCTAGCCAAAGGTACCCTGGCTTTCGCCACCCAAGAAAATTATTTTCCTGTGCCACTGTCGAGCAGAGCCACAGAAGTGATCCCCGGTGTGAATTTCCTCACTCGCATCCAATCATCAAGATTTTTCTTGAAGAATGCTAATGAGGAGCTTTGTTTGATATAGATAGGTAGTTTGTTCCAGTGTATGGAAAGTCTGTGGGACAGGAATCTATCCCTCCAGTATGTTCTGTTTATTTTGGTGATGAGGTTTAGGTCCCTAGAGTGTGTAGCTTGTAGGGATTGGGATTTCTTTAAGTGGAGCTTGTCTAAAAGCTCTGGGTTTGACATAGCTTTGTGTGTTAGGCAGAGATCGCTTCTGAGTAGGCGATATGCAATGGAGTAAAGCTGCAGTTTTTTGAGACAGTCTGCAAAGGGCATCTCTTAGAGGCCAGTAATCCTCTTTGTGAGGTATTTCTGTGGCCTTTCCAGTTGTTGTAGATGTCTTGTGAGGTACATACGAAAAGGGGCATTGTACTCTATAATGGGTCTAATGAGTGACGAGTAGAGGGGAACAATGACCTCTTTTTCCTGGATGAGAAACCTTTTGTGATGAGGTGTGCCATGTAGAAGGATTTCCTGACTACTGTGGTGATGTGATTATCAAAGGAGAGACTACTGTCCACCTGTGTCCCAAGGTCTCTTATCACACTTTCAGTGTTAAGTAGACTACCACCTATGTGGTAGTTCATGGGTACTGAGTTTTTACCAAAAGGGATGACAATGCACTTTTTGGCATTGAGCTTGAGGCCATGGCTTTGACACCAGGCATCTGTCTCAGCGAGGCCCTTTTGTAGGATGTCCACATCTTTTGGAGTTTTGATTATGGCTCCTAGTTTGCAGTCATCTGCAAACTTTGTTAGCCAAAGACCTTCTGTGTTGGCCTGTACTTCAGAGAAGTAGATACCAAACAGGAGAGGACCCAGGACTGAACCCTGTGGTACTCCACTTGTCAATGGTCTGAAGTTGGATTTGGAGTCTGCTACTTTCACAGTGTGGGTTTTGTCAGTGAGCCAGTTGGCAACCCATTTTGTGACATATGGATTTATACCTAGTTTAGTGAGTTTATCTATAATTCCAGAGTGGGGGATGGTGTTGAAAGCCTTGGCAAGATCTAGATAGGCTGTGTGAACCACCTTATCCTCATCTACGGCTTTGGTGACTGCTTCAAAGAAGTCTATCAGGTTTAGGAGACATGATCTGCCTTTTACAAACCCGAACTGGGTGGGGTCCTGAGTTTGGAGATTACCAATGTCATTGTTTATAAGTTCCATGATGATACGTTCCATAGCCTTGCAGACCAGGTTCATTAGGCTAATGGGGCGGTAGTTTCCAGGGTCTGTGGTGGCTCCCCCTTTGTGTAGTGGGATAACTGTCGCTGTGCACCATTCAGTGGGCACATAGCCTGAGGTGAGGCTATGATTGAACATGGTACTTAGGTGGGGTGCCAGTTCATTCTGTAGTTCATGTAGAACACAGCCTGGGATGTCGCCACATCCCATGGATGCTGTGTTCTTGGCTTTGGATAGTGTGTTTTTTACCTGTGCAGCCATGATTACAGGAACTTTGCATTCTTCCGGTATAGAGATGGGCCTTTAGGAGATGACAGGGTGGTAAAGTTAGCACTGAACCTATCTGCCAGGATGTTGGCAATATCTGCTGGCTCTGTATATTTAGTGCCATTGTGCTGTAACTCAGAGCAGATCTGAGTGTTGCCATTGAGATTCTTGACATAGCTATAGAATGCTTTGTGGTTGTCTTTAGAGTCAGTGGCAATTTTGTTTTCATAACTAGCTTTGGAGGATTTTATGAGGGATCTCAGCTTCTTACTGAGGCTGACCAGGGAGTTTCTCCAATCATGGGATTTTACTCTTTTTTGCAACAGTTTCTTTCTTTCTTCTGTTGTAGAGTTTGTTTATGGCAGGGGACCACCAGATTGGCTTCCTTTTTTTGGAGGATAGCATCTTGGTTCTGTTATGGTTTGCATGATCCATGCACTCGTGTAAGTGCTTATAAAGTGCTTTTGTGTAGGATTCAGCAGTCATACCTCTATTGTCCGTCAGCATGGGTGTTGTGAAGTTTGCCACTTCTGTCTTAAGAAGCGTGAAGTTGGCTTTGGAGAAATTTTTTACTGTGGTGTCCCTAATGGGGGGTGGGGGTGGGATGTGGATGTCTAGGGTGATTAACTTGTGTAGTTGTAAGAATGTAAGAGCAATCACCACGAAGGTATCAATAAAACACAAAAAATACAGCTGGTCCCAAGCAAAAATCCAATGGCAGTCGTTTGAAAAGGTAGAAAAAACGTTTATTCAAAAACATAAAATGAGCGCTTTCGCATAGCCAAACTATGCTTCTTCAGATATTAATTCAAAGTAAAATATCAGATGTTTATATACAGCTTTTTGGCGGGCTCATTAAATCATTAAATATACACATTGCTACTAATCAACTAACAATTAGTCGTCATAGGAACCAAAAAACAAAAAGCAATTTAAAAAACTCTATCTAAACTCCCCAATTTAAAAAATACATCGGATAAAAACTGTTCTTGTAACCTGTGTACATCATACTAAAATCATCGATCATGTCAAACAACACCAATGGTTTAAAGAACGTCAAAAGATCTTGGAACCTCAAATTTTCCTTTTAAATTAATTGTAACATGTAAACATTCATTCTTGTCAAGCCTAACAACAGTTACATTATCTGGCATAACTAAACATAATGAAGCAAATACTTCAACTACTCACTGGCATGAATTCATCACTAGTAAATATTTCGTGAATCACACTAGAGTGTCCATGACCAAGTTACGCTCACAGCCAGCACGATGGTACAACCTATCGTTCTAACATTGAAATCCCACTAGATCCAAAAACATGTGCATATCTATAAATCAGTTTTACTTTGTAAAAAAGATATGTATGGAACATCTTGAGTGAAGCAAAGCGATCTTCTGGGTCCTAATGCCTAAAGCTTACTGTTCAGGACAGACCTTGAACCTTGATTTCTAACTACTAATCGATGTTACTTAAAACTTCACTCTTTCAGCAAACAAGGCATTAGTTCATATGACATGCCTAACTAACTGCTCTTCCAACTCTAAATGTTAAAAAACATTGGATTGAATAGCATCGCTCATGAGAGACAATAAAAAACATGTGAGATATAAAAAATATATATAGCTAGGTGCAGAATAACCTATATAAACATAAGCAGACAATGCACAGTTCATACGACATGCTTAACTAAATACTCCCCATCTCTAAATATAAGAACATTAGATTGAATAATACCACTCATAGGAGAGGATGAGTGGGGTATAAAAAATATACGTGTAAATATATATATTCAAAGCACCCTATACAAATATAAAGAATGGAATGGGAATGGCTAACTCTACATATTAGCAAGTGGAATACAAACCATCTTTAGATATCAGATATAGCACTTGCTCATATAAATGTATTGGGTAGCCAAACATGTGTTTTGTTACTAAAATTGTATCAAGCCAAATCAAGCGAAGAACCATATAGCAATGTACATACTATGAATAATCATGATGTATACCTCAAACTCTAACCTTCCTAGTACACTATAAATGATTTGTGTTGGAAAATATATGTGGGAACCATCATATAGTAAAGTTTCCATACGTACGGATAGTAATGAGTCATAAAATAGGGAAGGTGGACTGTATTAATGCTATAGTGCTAGCTATGTTATCAATAAAAGTAAGATACATAATATGTCAGCTCCAACAACGAAATTGTCAATAAGGCTAAGAATCCCTTCAAAACCTGACTAAGGAGCAAAACCACGCTGTAGAGGCATATAGGGGTTGAGACCATCCTAATTAAACAGTTAAGTAACCCTGTATATGGAGAAGCCAAAAGGAAGACCCCATTTAAGCCTGAGATGGGTAATTATTCAATCTAATGTTCTTATATTTAGAGATGGGGTCTGCTTATGTTTATATAGGTTATTCTGCACCTAGCTATATATATTTTTAGTC
This sequence comes from Protopterus annectens, assembly GCF_019279795.1. Lineage (NCBI taxonomy): Eukaryota > Metazoa > Chordata > Ceratodontiformes > Protopteridae > Protopterus > Protopterus annectens. Next base: position 124,991,780 of record NC_056727.1, read on the forward strand.
TCTCATGAGCGATGCTATTCAATCCAATGTTTTGAAATCAAGGTTCAAGGTCTGTCCTGAACAGTAGCTTTAGGCATTAGGACCCAGAAGATCGCTTTGCTTCACTCAAGATGTTCCTAGCGAATTTTTTTTATATTTACGTGGGCATATATATCTTTTACAAAGTAAAACTGATTTATAGATATGCACATGTTTTTGGATCTAAATATTTACTAGTGATGAATTCATGCCAGTGAGTAGTTGAAGTATTTGCTTCATTATGTTTAGTTATGCCAGATAATGTAACTGTTGTTAGGCTTGACAAGAATGAATGTTTACATGTTACAATTAATTTAAAAGGAAAATTTGAGGTTAAACCATTGGTGTTGTTTGACATGATCGATGATTTTAGTATGATGTACACAGGTTACAAGAAATTGGGGAGTTTAGATAGAGTTTTAAATGTTGATTAGTAGCAATGTGTATATTTAATGATTTAATGAGCCGCTGTATATAAACATCTGATATTTGAATTAATATCTGAAGAAGCATAGTTTGGCTATGGCCTGATTTTGCTTGGGACCAGCTGTATTTTTGTGTTTTATTGTGATTGCTCTTACATTCTCTTTGTTTGGTGAGAGCATCTTCAGCTGTGAGTAGTACTCCTGGTATTGCAGTGATTAACTTGTGGTCGGATCTGACCAACAAGGAATTGACCTCTGGTTTGGAGCACCGGTTGCCTATGTTGGTAATAACCAGGTCTAGGATATTGATGCCCCTGGTGGGGGTGTGGATAAGTTGATCCATGGTAGTGGAATTTATAAATTCCAGAAAACGTTGATCACAAGAGTTGGTACATGAGTAGTTTTCCCAGTTAATGGTAGGGTAATTGAAATCGCCCATTATTAGGGTGTTAGGTTGTACCCTAATATTTTCCAGTGTATTAAGAAATGAGGAGTGGGAATCCTGGGGCATGGTGGGTGATCTGTAGCAAGCTACAATTTGGATTACGGTATTGCCCAGAGTTAGTTACACTTGAATAATCTCGGATGCATTATGCTGAGCAACTAGCCTGGAGGTGTAAATATCCTTAATGAATATGGACACGCCTCTGCCTTTAGTGTTTCGGTCCAGGTTAGGTGGCCGAAAGGTGTGGTATGAATTATAGCCTGGTAATGCAGGGGTACTCTCTGGAGCCTTGAACCAGGTCTCTGTCACTGCACAGATGTCGATGTTCTCCATTTTAAGGAGTGCCTCGAGAAAGTGCATTTTGAGGTTTAGACTTCTAGCATTGAGTAGCAATACCCTCAGATTCTTCTTGCCTGTACCTGTTAGGGTGGTGAATTTGTCATTTGAACCTTGCCTAAAAAAGGCACTATTGAGGTGGCTAGAGCCTTAGCCAGTATCCGGAATCCCAGGGGCGACAGGTGCAGGCCATGTCTGGCAAAGCATCATGGCTTGTCGATCATGTCATCCCAGGCAGACAGATACTGGACCCCCTTAGAATGACACCAGAAGCTTAGCCAGTTGTTGAAGTCAATCATTTTGTCCTTGTACTGTGGTATCATTCTGGTTGATGGCAGGATGCTACTCAGGGCTAGGGTCATACCTGTCTGGGCTACAAGATCAGAGAGCTCCTCCATGTCCCTTTTCATGTAGTCCAAGGAGGTACGTCTCAGGTCATTCACACCAACATGGACAATGACAGAGTCATATTTGTACTTGTTGTGGAGTGACCTGAGTGCATGCATTATGTGGCAGATCCTGGCACTCGACAGGCAGCTGACAGTAACTTTCTCCTTGTTTAGCCTGGTGAGTGGAACATCAGTGTGCCTGACTATAGAGTCACCTATGACTAGAGTGTTGGGTACGTTGTTATGCCTTATGGGCTGTGGTTGAGTGGCACACTGAGTTTGTGGGCTATGTGTCATTTGGGTTGTGTTGGGGGGTGGAGGTTGCTTGTGTTTCTGCTTTGGAGGTCCCTGTTGCTTGGGCAGGTTTTTACTGAGAGCCTCCGCGAATGTAGATGTGTGTTTTGTGTTTCTATGTGTTTGTTTTGGTGGTGTAGGTTTTGAGGGACTATGTGCTGAGTGTGGTGTGGCGCAAGTGTTTACCTTCTTCTCTTGACTGTCTAGTCCAGTCTTGGGTGAAGAGAGCTTTGCTTCCAGTTTGGCTATATAAGTGCATCTCTCACAGGTTGTAGTGTTGGGTGGTAGGAGGAGAGGGTTGTCTGTGTACATGAGGCAATTACTGCATTGCCCCAAGATGCACAGATTCATCAGGTAGACAGGAGAAAACACCGGGAGCTGACCCTTAGACATGCCTGGATAGGTGCTTATTTGTTAAGTACTAGAAACTGTTTTCCTCTAGACAGTGAGGAAAGTTGAGTGCTGTAGTAATTTGTAGCTTATTTAGTGGTTACAATAAGTTCTGAACAAGTGCTGAGGTCAAAGAAACAGACGAGTGCTGAAACAAAAAACTGGCTAGTTCTAAGAAACAAAATTAAGCTAGAAGGCTTCCCTCCAACACAGAAAGGCTTGGGGGCCTAGAAGCCTACAAATAGTCCTGGACACAGCAAAATCTATATCCCGGCTAGACTACCCACAGGAAAGGAAGGAAACAAGCTTAGAATTTTTTTTTTTTTTTTTTAGTGGAAAGAGAGAAAGGAGTAGCAGAAACTAAGCTGATTGGCCTTCTCAAATGTTCTCCCTGTACTGGGTAGAATGAAGTAATGACACTAGACTGGGAGGATGGTCCCAGATCAAATTTACACTAGGGGCGGGCAACTGCAAAGCCACCAACTATAAAAACACCATACCAATAGGGAGGAAGGGTGGGAAACAAACTGCAGAAATGTTTCTCACAGCAGACAAGCAGCAGTGAGCCTTTAAATGAAAGTTTTAAACAGCTAAAGGAGCCTCTAGAAAAAGAGTTTAACTGCAACAAGTTATCAGAAAGAAACAACCCAACAGATGCTTAATAAAAGTGGACAATTTCCAGTTAATACCTCACACACAGTGAAACTAGCTAGAAAAATATACAGTACACAAAGTGCTATAAATAGCAAAGAAATAAAGAACAAAATAAGCAAAAAAACAGGATACTTAATGTTATATATTATAGTTCCGAGTTTGCTCAGTGTCCTTCCTTCGATTAGCTCAGCACTCCCCCAAGTAGTGACTCTGGATGTGTCTAAGCAAGGCAAGGAGCAGTTATGCAGTGTAAATGTGCAGAGTATCCCCCATCCAAGGTGGACAGAAGTACTACTTTTATTCTGTCCTTGATTTTGCAGAATGTTCTGGTTTCTGTCATATTTTTATACTGTTGATTTATGCTTATTATTACTTGGAAAGTGCCTGTTGCTCTGTGTTTAAGTAGCAATGCTTTAATGACCATCAGGTAAGCTTGTCTGAGATTGTAAGATGCAAGTAAGCTTTAATAAGTATACTGTTAAAGAACTGTTAAAGAAAGCCTTTCTGTTGCTTCCATGCAGAGAATACTTACATAACTAGATAATGTATAAGCCTTCAGTATTGAAATGCATATGACAGTATTTGTAATAAAGGACAGGATTGCATTATTTTTAGAAACTCATTACATTTGTTGGAGACTTGCAGTCATCTTTGCAGGCTTTACCTGTAAACCAAACAGAATGCCAATCTATCAAGTGTGGTCCATTACCTGTACAATAATCCTTTAAGCAATGTATCTTGAGCTTGTTTGCATTTCATTTTTTACTTTGATCATGTTTTCCCCATGAAACAAATAGTTGTTGTCAGGCAGCAGGTCTTTTTTGGATAAGAAACATTTTACAAGTGGGGGTATCACAGAGATTGCTACTTTCAGCATGTTACTTGGTACTTTGAATATAAATTAGAATTAGAATTGCAGTGCAAGGAGAAGTGATTTGAGTTGAGTGCTGCTTGTTTTTCTTATACTTGATTTTGACTGGCATTCCAGTAATGTATTTAAAAAGTAATTTATTTTTTCATGCCTCACAACCTTTTTGTTTCCATCTAGATATTAAGTAAGCTGTCATGCAGCCAGTGCATTGAAATATTTTTTTTCTTCTACACTTCATTTTGTCTTGATTGGACTCTCATAATGACGGTTTGGCACACAGAGCAGCGTATTTAATTAAAGTTCCAGTTTTTGTGGTTTTGAGCATAGCTCCTCCCCTTTCTAGTTGGCGGCACCCCTTCCCATTGGCCCCACCCATTCAGCTGTCTCCTTCAGCCTCCTTTGACTTGAAGTCACCAGCTGCCACTGAAAGATCAAGATTCCATTGCCTAACCTAAGTTTACTGGTTAGCTGCAAAATCAACCTAAATGAGACTAAGTTGTCTTGTACTAATAAATAATTGACTGGTATCAAAAATAAGTAGGGAGTTATTAGTCCTAAAAGAGAACTAACTGAGGCAGCAGATACCTACAAATAGTTGTTATTATGGATTGAACTTGCACTCACCTTCTGTTGTGATATTAATATATTTACTGTCAAAGCTTAAGCTTTGCTTGAAACCTGCCTCATAATTTTGATCAACTTTCTAGAGAGGCTGGGAAAGCTGTTGCCAGAGAGGTACAATTTCCATTTCTGGAAAAAATTCCCTACTAGTCTTTGCTGGAGCATCATATACATTTATGTATTTATTTATTTATTGATTGACATTTGATTACCAGGAAAATCTGTCTGGGTGGGAGCCCATTTTCAATGGAGGCCCAGGGAGAAAAGCTCATAAGTATTACAAAATATTTTAAGAACAATAATTTTACAGTCTTTAAAAATAATACAAAAACAACTACAGCTTAAGTAATTATACCAAATTAGACATAATATGAAAACATTTGTTAAGAACAGATACAAGTTATATGACGATTTAACAGTTAGAGACGTTTTAGCCAGTTTATAGATACATTAAAGGTAAGTTTATATAATACAACTGGGAATTGCAATATGAAGTGACAGGAAAGCAGGCTTATGGTATATTTAAAGAAAAAAATGGGAGAGAAATTGATAGAAGTAAGGAAGTGAGTGAAGAAAGGAGAGTAAGGAGATGTAAGGTGTGAAGAGGTATTTGTTCACATTTAGGGATATAGTTTATTCTGTTGTTGAGTAAGAACAGAGCCACCTTTTGGCTAAGAAGTCTTTCAGAATGTTTTTGAGGGATGGGAGGGAGGGTACTGACTTGACAAATATAGCTAGGGAGTTATAGACCTTAGCAACATGGTACAAGTACAGAAAAAACAGCAGATTTGATAGGTTTGTGGACAGATAGGACTTTTCGGTCATTGGATCATAATGACCAACTGGGAACATAGTTGGTTAGAATGTTATTTGGTGCTGGACAAGCAGATGGATTCTGAATAATTTTATAAATGGTAAGAAGCTGTGTATATGTTAGTTGATAGGGTAGTTCCAACCAATTTAGGCTTTTTTAGTGCTATACAGTGGTGGGCTCTGAAAGGGGTATTTTCTGCAAATTTAACAACTTTGTTATAGGATTGTTCAAGTTTTGATTTTTGTGATGCCTGGAGGTTAGTAAGGATTTGGAGCACCATTAAAGAAGTGTGGGGAGGAGATAAGTAGTGGCAAGTGTAACATTAGTTGCATTGATGAGAAAGTTTTTGGCTCTATAAAGCACCTTTAATTTTTGATGAGTTTTTCTTATACGATTGTGTATACACAGGTCAAATTTAAGATTGTTATCCAATATCATCCCTAGTAATTTGCTATGAGAAGCGGGAGAGGGGTTTGTGAAAAAAAGTAGTATTTTTTTTTTTTTTTTTTTTTTTAGAGTTGAGCAGTAGTGAGTTACAAAGCCATGATGTTTCAGTTGCTACTGGATCTTTTTGAGTAATTTTCTCGAGGTGTGCCATGTTGTCAGATGTGCAAATCAATGTGGAGTCATCTTTGTACTGAATTAAGGAGGCCTGTTGTGTGGATGTGTGGAGTGTATTTGTGAGAATGTTATACAGGAGGGGAACAAGGATAGAGCCCTGTGGTACACTGATGGTAACTGGGAGGTATGGAGAAAGGGTGGAGTGCCATTTTACTGACTGATACCTATTGGATAGATAGCTTTTGAACCATAGAAGGGTGGACTGAGAGCAGGGTTGCCAGATTTCCGACTGGCCAGGTAGGGACAAAGGAACAAAGTGAAGACTAAAAAAAAAAAAGGTCTTCCATGCTAGGTCTTTAATGCGGAACATCAGAGTTCCGCATTAAACAAAAGTAGCTCTATGTTTATTTTTTTTTGATTGGCCCGGTCCAATCAAAAATAAACATCGCAGTTCCGCATTAAACAGAAGTAGCTCTGTTTTGTGATTTTTTTTTTGTGATTGGCCCGTATACCAGTATATGGGCCAATCAAAAATCGCTAAATACGGAGCTACTTATGTTTAATGCGGAACATCGCAGTTCCGCATTAAACAGAAGTAGCTCTGTTTTGCAATTTTTTGATTGGCCCGTATGCCGGTATACGGGCCAATCAAAAAAAAAAAAAAACAATGCGGATGCTGCCCGGGATTTAAACTGGCAGTGCGGGACTTGGGATCAGGCTGCTGATCTCGGGACAGTCCCGCCCAAATAGGGACGTCTGGCAACCCTGACTGAGAGAGACCTCATGAGGACATTTGAAGTAGAAGTTTGCTGCGATAAACTGTGTTGAAGGCTTTAGATGAGTCTAGAAATGAGGAAGAGACTAGTTTGCCATTATCTGTAGCTTTATTGACAATATCTAAATAGGTTAGAGGTGCGGTGTTAGTAATATGAAAAGGATGGAAGCCATGTTGTGTGGGGGATAAGAGTTCTTCCTGCAGTAAATAGGTTAGCAATTGGTTTTGAATGGAGGGTAAGATTGCTTTAGATATAAAGTTAGTAATATCTGTTGAATTTGCAGTGGGATAATATGTGACTTTTTCCAGAGAGAGAAGGAACATGGGATTCCTGGATTTACCTATTTATAAGGACTGAGACAGGGTAGACAATGATATTGGCTGTTATTTTAAGCTACTCACTTTGAAGGTCATCAGCTGAAGTAGAGCATGGTTTGAGTTTAAGAGTAGTTTTATATAGGATGTGGCCACAGGCTTGAAGGTGAAAGAAGATGTGCTAATATATGGCTGCTGGGCAGGGTTAAGATTAAATACTGGGGGATTGCTGGTTAGAGATGCTATACTATCTATGAAATAAGAGTTGAATTGTATTGTGGTTTTGAGTGATGAGTTACTGGGAGAGGGGATGGGGTTGAATTTATGGCAGGGATGTAATATTTCTGAAGTGGCTGACCAGAAATTTTTAGAATTTGTTTACTATTATTCTGAAGGTTATTATAGTACATTTTTTGTTTGCAAAGCATTTTGAAGTTTTCAAGATATTGTGGTGTTTTATATTTTTGCTGTTCTTTCCATGCTTTTTTTCCTATCCTGCATTAGCATACTACTCTTTTTGGATAGTAAAATTACATTATTTGTTTTTAGGAGGTGCAAGGATATTCTGGAAAGTTGTACTAAATCTGGAAAGGTTACATGCTGTTTTATAAACATGCTGTTTAAATGATTGTGTGAGATGTTTGGCTGTATAGAATGGGAGATGATCAGTGGGACATAAACTGAAAAGTGAACTTTTAATCTAGACAATGTTTTGCCATTTTATTAATGGTGCTCATCATAGCGAACATCACTGCAATACTTGCAATGAAACATGGCATCCACTTCAGTTAAAATCAAAACTTCTGTTATGTACATGATCATGTAATAGAATCCTAGAATGTACAAGGCAAATGGGCCATGTGGCCATTTTCCCCTTGCCAGTAGCCACCCTCAGACCTTACCTCCTTTTCCAAGAAACAATATTCCAGTTACAGCAGGGGTGCATTTATGAAAACCCATCTGATTGTCTAATTCCTTCTTAAAGGAAGATAGTGTGTCACCTTGTTTAATTTGAAGAGGAAGGAATTGTTATTGCATGACAAAAAATTGTCTCTCCAACATAAATTGTTTATTTCTGAAGCAGGTTCAGATCTCTGGTTTTAGAGTTTGCAGAACTGTTTAATTTGTGGAGAAACAAGAAGTCTTGGACTGCAGGATCCCTAATGGCCAAGGAGGCAAGGCACAGTTAGCCTCTAAGGAGGCTGTAGGATACTGAATGCAGGTACAAGACCTTCAGCCTCTCTTGATAGCTGAAGTCCTTTAGTCCAGAGTTTTTTTTGTCAGGAACCTTTGGGGTCTGTCTAACTGCTTAATATGTTTAGTAAGGTACATGCCTAAGGAGGCATTGTATTTTATGATGGTCCTGACTGATGCAGAATATTAAGGAGGTCAAGATTTCTTTGGGCCTAGTGAAAATACCCTTTGCGATCAGCTGTACCAGACAGGAGGATTCCATGTCCACTGTTACAACATAATGAAAGGAGCAGGACTTCATTAAACAAGATCTACCTTTAACAAAGCCAAATTGTTGAGGGTCAAGTCTTATACGTTTTTTAATATTGTAGTTTATTTGGTCTGATGTCCTTCATGGATCAGTCATTACTACGGCGTAACTTCTAAGCTATCGCTGTAACGCTTTTTCTTGCCTCAGCCACGGGAGAAAAAACCGAATGCACTTGCCACTGACAGAAATCAAAGTAACTGTTTTACTTACTCTTTCTTTTGTTTCTGCCTCAGCCAATGTCACGGCCTGTTTTATCAAGCCTGGCCCTCGCCTCACCTCTACAAAGCTTTTTGCTTGCCTTGTTTAACCCCGAGCTTGCTGGAACGCAGCCTCAGCGGCATTGCCTCATAACACATTCATCCAGCTGCGCTTAAAATGCAAAGAAAAATGAAAAGTTTTCGGCTCCCCACTGCGTACGTATGCAAGGCCAATCTCGACTACCCGTGTTAAAAAAACCGCAAACCGCACCTGAAAACCGCGGAAAAAAACAACGCAAAACCAATGACTAGCAATGAGTGTCTCTGCCTGGCTTACTTGAATCGGCCTCTCAGAAATTTTACCTACAACAGTGGACTACTAGTGAGGTATAGGCTACCATCTTTGACCACTCTCTACCCCAGCACTGGCTGTGGTTTCCTAGTCCTGCATCAGCACCCTGCTCTGCCTCCTGTCTCTGCAGCATTGGTGCTAGCCAAGTCAAATCTGCTATTAAGCCTATTAAGCACCTGCCAAATATACAATCTACTAAACTAAATCCTGTTAAGCCCCCTCAACTGGATAATTCTCTGGTCTAGATCACAAACATTCACTCCAGACAGGGCCTCTCAGCCCCAGATCAAGAGCAGAAAGACAGAGCCTCTCAGCCCCAGCCTGAGAGAGATCCATGGATGAGCCAGAGCCAGTCCCTCTGATGATTCGGATGACTCCAGGCTCCTTAGACGAAGATGCTGAATGCTCAGATCCTGATGAAGACATTCTCCTGGAAACCTTACTTCCAGGAAACCAGAAGCACCAAGCATGGGGAAACCAACAATTCAGTGGCAAGAGAAAGATTTCAATAGCAGGAACAGGATTTAGGAGCTTCATTTAACCTCCCCAAACACGTGCTACCAACCTAACCCCCCTCCTCTCCTGTGTCTCCTGCATGCATTTAATGATGTCTGCACTGCACCAGATTCAGACTCTGCACCCTAAACCAGATAGATTTCATCAGATTTACACAGATATCATCATGCACTACCAAGGCCCCATCTGCAGACCCCAACCCCTTCCAGGCCGACCATAGCCAAGGGCCCTACCACAGCAACCTGAACCACAGCAAAAAGCTTGGAACAGATCTGAAAAAAAGCCAGCAGACAGATAGTCCTCAAAAGAGCTACTCTCACCTACTCTCTCAGCTAGAGCTTTAACCATCAATTTCACAAGAGTCATATACAATACCAAGGTTGATCAGTTATCTAAAAACTAAAAAAATGATCCTGAAATATTATAAATGATAAGAGATATAGTATAGAATCCATAACAACATCTTACGGAGCTGGTAATGCTGAGATGCTACATGGCTATGCATTACTGGAGATCTCATTTGAATCAGCCATGAGTAGACATGTGATAGCATGAATGCATGGTTCGATCATGTTAAAAGCTAGTATTAGATGCTCCTATGGATTAAGCCAGTTTTGTTTGGTACACCTGCCCAGCAGGTAATGAAGAAATGGAAGAAAAGGCAAAATCTGTACAAACGGTTAAAGATTTCGGTTGCAGTTCAGCCCCCCAAGGTTTAGCAGGAACTGGCCTGCCAAAAATTGTCCTTCCTGACTTCCACTAGATCCCAAAAGGGGCAGGAATAGACGCTCCAGAGGCAGAAATCAATCCAGAGGGGCCTACACAGAGGACGACAGTGGCAAGGTAACAACAGAGGCACAGGCACGATTCTGTTACTCCTTCCATGGAAAACCTATTCCACAGAACATAAGGCCTTTTGCCTTCTATTTTTTTGAAACATTGGCATTTACCAAAATTTAGCCTTCCAAGAGGGCAACTGGCATCTGGGGCAAGAAACACTGAGTCTACATTTATGGTAGGTACAAAACTGTACTTTATGACCTGTTCCATGCTCTTGCAGATGAGGGTCATCAGGCTGATGAGTCTGCAATTGTCAGGGACTGTGGTGGGTCCACTCTTGTGAAGAAGCCTCATAATTGCTGTGTGCAAAACCTCATGGAAAAAAACACAGTGGATAAGCTGAGGTTGAATAGTTATAAGCAGGCAGCCTGTTATGTCATCTGGTCCCATAGAGGATATATTTCTTAGTTTGGAAAGTACTTTAACAAGTGTTTTGTGATAAATGGATTTAGGTCCTTAAGTATATGTGGGTTTGGTATGAATGTCTCTGGGGTGAAGTTAGTACTGAATTTGTTTGCTAGTATAGTTACGATAGCCACCGAATCACAGTAAGTAGGGACAATTTGGATAAGGTCAGAGCAATATTGGGTGTTGTTTCGTAACTTCCTGACATAGGTAAAGAAAGATTTATAATTATCATTACCTTCTGATATTAGCCTAAGTTCATGGGAAGCTTAGTTTTCCTGATGATATTTTTCAGTGCCTTAGATAACCTTCTTATGTTAACCCTGATTTGTGGGTCTGTAGTTTTGCTATGTATTCTAATGAGTTTTTTTTATCTTATTGTATTGTTTATTTATGCATGTGGACTACCAGGCTGATTTGCTCTTTCCTTTCACTTTTTGTTTAGTTTAGTAGGGACTGACAGGTTTATGCTGTGTTCTATGTGATAACTACTAGCCATGTCTACATTTTGGGGGTAAAGTTATAGTTGAACTTAAGGAGAATTGTAGGAGGTTTGTACATTTGAAGTCTTTGAAGATTATGATATTTGCCTCAGCTGGTTTACGGGTTTTGAAAGAGCAGATTACCACTTTGTGGTCAGACTTGACTGGGGAAAGGTGTAGCTGTGGGATAGTACATATAGCTGCCATATTTGTAAGGACCAGTCAAGAACATTTTGACCTCTAGTGGGCTCTTTGACTATTAATCCAGATAATTCCTGTTTATAAAATTTGAGAGATTATTGAACATAGCCTGCATTTCAGGTATAGGTCTCAGTTTATCGATGAGTAGTTAAATTCTCCCAGGATGATGGAGTTTTTGTTCATTGGCTCATAGGTTTATACAAGGCTAACAACCATTAGGGCCCTTAAAAGCTTAGCCGTGCAACCCAAATGTGACCCATAAATTTGATTTATAGGGGGTGATTTACTGACTGCCTCTGTCCTTCAGAAACATATGAGCCAGGCAAAGGGTGAATCTCCAATTACCCATTCATTGGTCCAAGTTGCACTCACATGGATGGAGAGCTTGTTCCAGAGAATGTTTATTTGAAGTTCATCTAGTTTAGCATGTTTTTTCAGGGCTTATCAAAGTGATCCTGTAACATGCTATGATCTGATAATTGGTTTTATTTAAGCTGAGCCACATCTCAGTAAGTTCGGTTTAAATGTCTCTGGGAATCTGTCTTGAGGTAATATGGTCTTTAACAAATACTGATACTCTGCCACAGCTTTCATTGAGTCTAAAGGTATGGTATGTGCAAAAATCATGGTATAGAGTGGCTGCTTTCTGCACCCTTAAGTCATGTTTTGGTAGTAATAAACATATAGGTTCATAGGATCATAGGTAGGTACTAGGCTATTGGCCCTAAGGCCTGTACAAGCCTAGCCAAAAAGGTACCCTGGCTTTCGCCACCCAAGAAAATTATTTTCCTGTGCCCCTGTCAAGCAGAACCACAGAAGTGATCCCCGGGGTGAATTTCCTATTACCCATTCAATCATCAAGATTTTTCTTGAAGAGTGCTAATGAGGAGCTCTGTTTGACATAGATAGGTAGTCTGTTCCAGGGTATGGGAAGTCTCTGGGACAGGAATCTATCCCTCCAGCATGTTTTGTTTATTGTGGTGACAAGGTTTAGGTCCCTAGAGCATGTAGCTCAGAGGGATTGGGATTTCTTTAAGTGGAGCATGTCCAACAGCTCTCATTTGACATAGCTTTGTATGTTAAGCAGAGATTGCCTCTGGGTAGGCAATATACGACGGAGTAAAGCTGGAGTTTTTTGAGTCGGTCTGCGTAAGGCATCTGTGTGAGGCCAGTAATCCTCTTTGTGAGGTATTTTTGCGGCCTTTCCAGTTGTTGTAGATGTCTTGTGAGGTACATACCAAAAGGGGCATTGTACTCTATAATGGGTCTAATGAGTGATGAGTAGAGGGGAACAATGACCTCTTTTTTTCTGGATGAGAAACCTTTTGTGATGAGGTGTGTCACATAGAAGGATTTCCTGACCACTGTGGCGATGTGATTATCAAAGGAGAGACTACTGTCCACCTGTGTCCCAAGGTCTCATCACACTTTTGGTGTTAAGTAGACTACCGCCTATGTGGTAGTTCATGGGTACAGAGTTTTTACCAAAGGGGATGACAATGCACTTTTTGGCATTGAGCTTGAGACAATGGCTTTGACACCAGGCATCTGTCTCAGTGAGGCCCTTTTGTAAGATGTCCACATTGTTAGGAGTTTTGATTATGGCTCCTAGTTTGCAGTCATCTGCGAATTTAGTTAGCCAAAGACCTTCTGTGTTAGCCTGTACTTCAGAGAAGTAGATACCAAACAGGAGAGGATCCAGGACTGAACCCTGTGGTACTCCACTTGTCACTGGTCTGAAGTCTGATTTGGAGTCTGCTACTTTCACAGTGTGCATTCTGTCAGTAAGCCAGTTGGCAACCCATCTTGTGACATAGGGATTTATACCTAGTTTATTGAGTTTATCTATAATTCCAGAGTGGGGGATGGTGTCCAACACCTTGACGAGATCTAGATAGGCTGTGTGAACCACCTTACCCTCATCTATGGCTTTGGTGACTGCTTCAAAGAAGTCTATCAGGTTTAGGAGACATGATCTGCCTTTTACAAACCCGAACTGTGTGGGGTGCAGTTTGGAGATCTCCAATCTCTTTGTTTATGAGTTCCATGATGATACATTCCATGGCCTTGCAGATCAGGCTTATCAGGCTAATGGGGTGGTAGTTCCCGAGGTCTGTTGTGGCCCCCCCTTTGTGGAGTGGGATAACTGTCGCAGTGCACCATTCAATGGGCACAAAGCCTGAGGTGAGGCTATGATTGAACATGGTACTTAGGTGGGGTGCCAGTTCATTCTGTAGTTTGTGTAGAAGGCAGCCTGGGATGTTGTCAGGTCCCATGGATGCTGTGTTCTTGGCTTTGGAGAGTGAGGTTTTTACCTGTGCAGCAGTGATTACAGGAACTTTGCATTCTTCCGGTATAAAGATGGGCCCTTTAGGGGGTGAGAGGGGGGTAAAGTTAGTACTGAACCTATCTGCCAGGATGTTGGCAATATCAGTTGGTTCAGTATATTTAGTGTCATTGTGCTGTAACTCAGAGCAGATCTGAGTGTTGCCATTGAGATTCTTGACATAGCTATAGAATGCTTTGTGGTTGTCTTTAGAATCGGTGGCAATTTTGTTTTCATAACTAGCTTTGGAGGATTTTAACAGTTTCTTTCTTCTGTTGTAGAGTTTGTTTATGGCAGAAGACCACCAGATTGGCTTCCTTTTTTGGGAGGATAACATCTTGGTTCTGTTAGGGATTGCATGATCCATGCACTTGTGTAAGTGCTTATAAAGTGCATTTGTTAGGATTCAGCAGTCGTACCTCTATTGTCCATCTGCATGGGTGTCATGAAGTTTGCTACTTCTGTCTTAAGAAGCGTGAAGTTGGCTTTGGAAAAATTTTTTACAGTTGTTTTCCTAATGGGGGTGGGAGCAGGATGTGGATGTCTAGGATGATTAGCTTGTGGTCAGATCTGACCAACGAGGAGGTGTGTTGGTGATGACCAGGTCTAGGATATTGCTGCCCCTGGTGGGGGTGTGGATAAGTTGATCCAAGGGGTTGGAATTGATTTCCATAAAATGTTGAGCAACAGAGTTGGTACACGAGCAGTTTTCCCAGTTAATGGTAGGGTAGTTGAAATCACCCATTAGAGTGTTGGGTTGTACCTTAATATTTTCCAGTGTATCAAGAAAAGAGGAGTGGGAATCCTGGAGCATGGTGGGCGGTCTGTAGCAAGCTACAATCTGGATTGCAGTTTTGCCCAGAGTTAGTTGAACTTGGATAATCTGGGATGCGTTATGCTGAGCAACTACCTTGGCGGTGTGGATATCCTTAATGAATATGGACACACCTCCACCTTTAGTGTTTTGGTCTGGGTTTGGTGGCTGAAAGGTTTGGTATGAATTATAGCCTGGTAATGCAGGGGTGCTCTCTGGAGCTTTGAACCAGGTCTCTGTCACTGCACAGATGTCAATGTTCTCCATTTTAAGGAGTGCCTCGAGCGAGTGCATTTTGAGGTTTAGACTTATAGCATTGAGTAGCATTACCCTCAGATTCTGCTTGCTTGTACCTGTTATGGTGGTGAATTTGTCATTTGAAATTTGCCTTAAAAAGGCACTAGAGGGGTGGCAAGAGCCTTTGCCAGTATCCAGAATCCCAAGGGCGACAGGTGCAGGCCACATATGAATGTGCACCAAATTCTAGTGAGCTTCAAGGTCAGACAATTTGTTATTTAGACTTCTAGTACTGAATACTGCAAGAACTTTACGTTGAGCATTGAATTTTTCTGCACAAAATTCTTAAACCTTTGGATCTAGTAGCCACAGATCTTGCAGCTCATCAGTCAAGGGCTTTGACATTGCTTATTATAGTTCATTGTACCTCCAATATCTTTTTTTGATCTTACCACAGATATGGAATTCCATTCCAAATGAAATTAATTTTCTTATTATTATATCTGTGTTGAAAAGCGATAATGAAATTTAAGGAAAGCTGTAATGCAGTCTCTTGTAATTTTTTGTAGTGTAACACAAATCATTTTCTTCTTAAGCCCTTATCCAGATAATTAATTAGTGTGTTAATAGGCTGAAGATTGTACATATACATATACACACACACACACACACACACACATATATATATATATATATATATATATATATATATATATATATATATATATATATAGATACGCTTTACTTATTTAATTTTATTAGTTGTTATTGGTGGTGGTAAGTATTATTTTATCAGTGTTTTCTTGGCTCAAATTTATTTTTGTTTTCTCTTTACAGCAAGGTTATGACTAAAAAGGGGTCTTTGTAGTCCTTTACCTACTTGAAATCAGTCAATTAATAAATAAATAGGCTCATTGCCTCACTACCAGACATTACTGTCATTGGCTGTTACAAATAACATTTTATAGGCCCTTCAACCAAGTGATTATACTTGCTTCTGTAGGTCCTATAATGTGTAACAAATTTCCTATGAACATTTTGGACTCAAGTGGATTTAGGAAAAATCTAATTCCTTGCTAAAATTGTAGGGCAGATGTATCTGTTTTGTTTCACCGGTCACTTGAAGTGTCCAGTTATAATTGTTGCACATGACCCAGTTCTACTCTTTAGCTTTTATTATTATCTTAAGATCATTGCCCTGTGCTTGGGCAAATACATAAGTTAGTGTTGCTAAAGACTCTTTTTTTAATATTGTAGACTTGCCATCTGTCTAATAATTGTATATTTTTGCCAGTTCTGATGGCACAGAGTGAAAAAGCCATGACTACGACCAGAGTGATCCAGATTTGACTACTGGCTGAGGCTCCTGCTGGAGCTGGCAAGATACGGAGAAGAGTAAAGGTACTTTGCTGGACATTTATGTTAGGGTAGGTATGGGGGTACATGTCCAAGGTATACTCGCTGCATCTTTTTCTCCAGCGGAATTCAGAGAAATATGCATGATGTACTCATCTTGGGAATCAGGGTTGTTTGAGTACTTACATTACCTGTGGAAATGAATAATAGGCTTATCCTGCATCCATTGCATACCCACTTAATAGAATATTCATTGGGTATAACACAGTGTGTTAGGGATGCGTATCAAAACTTTCTCAGTGACTGCCTTAATGATGAGCTCTCAGTCAGCTCTCAATCTAGTAAAGGGAACAAATGAGTCAGATGACCAAGACGGAAGCTGATGATTAGTGAGCAGCAGGGTTGTCATACAAAAATGTTCTGTATTTTGTGTATCTCTCACTTTTATCACTTGTGTAACTGTTGTTAATGTTAGTTTTGCCTTTTATTTAGTGCTGGTATATATTATTTGCACTTAGTACTAATAATTTTCAGTAGTTTTCCTTATTATTGGTTTTATATCCTAAGTCTTAGTATTCTGTGATAATGTATTTATTCTTTCATTTATTTTCATATAACAACTTTATCCTATTATGGATCTTGGGAGAGCCACAGCATATTTTGACACTCAACAGGCGTAAAGCAGCAAACCAGTCTGGGACTGGATGCCAGTCCATTAGAAGATTCATGTACATACTCAAACACACATCTACAGACAGTCTAGAGGCTTGTTAGTTCACCTATGTTCACATCCTTTGGATGTGGAGAAAACTGGAAACCTCAGTAAAAATCCATTTGGATGCAGTAGGCACACTAACCAGGAACCAAACTACCCTATTCTGTGATAAGTGATCTCAGTTTATGCTGCTATTTTAGTATACTGTACGCACAATGGCTTT
The DNA here is from genome assembly GCF_019279795.1 of Protopterus annectens. Classification (NCBI taxonomy): domain Eukaryota; kingdom Metazoa; phylum Chordata; order Ceratodontiformes; family Protopteridae; genus Protopterus; species Protopterus annectens. Next base: position 125,008,856 of record NC_056727.1, read on the forward strand.
ATATAGTTGTATTGTAATGCCAGTGCATATTCGCTGTAAGCAGAGGGAGTGATTGAATTAGATAACTTTTGAAGCAGTTTACTACCCTGTTTAACAAACAAACACACAAGCAATTTAACTAATTGTCTGACTAAGCAACTGAGCATTTTGTTTGTATTGAGTCAGTTTGAGACTTTTTAGAGCTTAATGTCAACAACTTAAATTCAGCAAGTTTAGTAGTACTCTTCAAGGGTTGTGCAGAGTACTTACACTAACTACACTAAGTGTACACTAAGAAGAAACTAACTTGCTGTTAGAATATGTGGCATAGTTTAGTGTAATGTGCCAAAAGAATCTGGCATTGCTTCATTTTCTGCTTTCTTTTCTGCAGAAACTTTAGAACAAGTCATTCTGACTGATGAGATCTGTAGCCCAGAAGGATGGAAGAAGATTGCTGACGAGTGCTCCATTAATAACTACAATGCCTTGGCTGAAGAAATAATGTCAATAATTACATCCCAGGATGGGATATTGGAAATTTCTGGCAATGATGATGACAGAAAGATAATGGAACATGTGTTCATGTAATCTACATTTAGCGATAGTATGTAAGTGTAATTCTAGATGATGGATTTGTCAGTGTTTGCTGTCATTCAGGGTGCTCTGAAATATTGTTCAGAATACAACCAGAAGTAAATGCTGTACATTGATGATTAATGTTAGAACAGGTTTCCATGTTAATGTAGATGTGATTTGCAGAAGATTATATGGCATGAGTTAAGATGAAAAGCTGACAAATTCAATGTGTGGTACTTTTTTCTTTTAAATCAGAAATATTTAAGCCATATTTCTTGTTTGCTTTCAATAAATATGTTCCATAGAATTTATGTCTCTGAAATGTTTTATCCATAACTATGAAGGAGGGAGTCAAATGCTGCTTAAGCAGAAACAAAAGCAGTGTAACAAGAACATTTTGATAACATTAATAGCACCAAGTAATGAAAAAAATGAGACTTGTTTCACAATTGTCTTCTGAGTCAGATTTCAGTATGCTTCATAAGTACTTTGGGCTGTTTCCACATATAGGGCAGCATTATATATATGTATACCATTTGAATTGTTTACCATGAGGATCACCTGTGCAGGTTTATGCTGCAATTTTTATATAATGCTCATCTCTCATGAAATCTAAATATTTCTTGTACAATTCTAAACAAAAATGTTGAATTTTTACTATGTTATCTTAATAATGAGGCGTTACAGTGATCAGGTCATCTGAGTATGCAATCATATGGAACTGATGTCAATAGCAGATTATGCCTACTAATTCCTGATCTAAATAACATAATAAATGGTTGTTTACTAGAACAAATGAGGAACACAATAAGTAAATCTGTTAAACTCTCATAGTAAGCATAAATGGATGAGTAATGTAGTTGTTCAATTTATACTGGCATGTCATTTGAACAGATTTCAAATTGTATCAGTTATTTGAAAAGTTAAAGTCTAGTAATATGTTACCTGAAAAAATATATGCCCTGTTTCTTAAGTCAAAGCATTTAGTGCTTTCAATTTTTTAATCACTAGGTTCAACAGACTGCATCATTTTCTTTTCTAACATTATTTATGCTAATCGTAAGTGCATATTTGTCTCCTGTATTTTTCTCCCTGTGGAAAACCCATTTCAACTTCTGTGGAGGACAGACTGAAAAATTAATTGCTAATAATCTTTGCAGTTATACAGCAGTCTGTGTTTAGGATAGATATCAGACAGCATTGCAAAAATGCTATCCCTGATATTCCATCCTGTTTTACCAGTATTATCCTTGCCTGACACATTGATTACCGAACCTTCCAACTGGCTATAGTAGTATAATGCATAATCATTAATAACAAATGGGCAATCTTAGAAAAAAATCTGATAGAATTCTGTAATTTCTTTTAAATTTGAAAATTGCTATGCACAGAGAAAATAGTCAATTCAAGTGCCACCTCATGTACATGTGTTTAACTTAATCAATCTATCCATTAAGAATTATAGCTTCATAGGTAACTACTAGGAAATTGGCATACAAACCCTTTAAAGCCTAGCCAAGCTTACACACAGATAAAGTAATCATAACGTAAGGAAACAATATCTTCTTGTTCCCTAAGCCAATTATCATAATTATCCTGTATTAGTATAATATTATTTTGTTTATAGTGCATGGCTAAATCAAAATGGGTATGTGTCAGGTTGCCAAAAGTAGTTTCAATAAATGCAAACAAATTGAAAGTAATTCACCGAAACTACTTTCGCCAGCAGTAGATATTGCCTTTTTCTCCATTGTTGTGTAACCTTGGAGTTGAGATATATATATATATATATATATATATATATATGTGTGTGTGTGTGTGTGTGTATGTGTCCTGGGGGGTGGGGGGTACCCCCCAAAAACAAAATATTTTTAATGTTTGCTGAAGGTGGTTTCAGCAAACTGCTTTCAATTTTTTGTACATTTGATGAAACCAGCTTCTGTTAATTGACGGGTATGCATCAAAATTATCCTGTATTTACATAATATTATTTTGTTTGCACTACATGGATAACAATCTCCTTTATGTGCATGCAAATAATGTATTTGTACATTCTGATTGTATTAACATTGTTCCATCTGTTTTTTTACCTTTTTTCTTTCTAACTGTTGAAATTTTCACATAAGAATATTTCTGTCGTAATTTACGTTTAGGATGTCAGAAACCAATTTGAATTACTTATCAGTATTATTTAACTGTGTAATATGAATTGCCTTTTTATTAGTAGTAAATGTTTTGGTGTATAAATATAAATTTGTGTTAAATGTTTCCTGCATGATATAGTAGAAAATATGAGAGTTAATATCCTCATCCAGAAGTTTTGTACTGCTTTCTTAATATTTTCAAAATAAAAATTTGATCATCCTACAAGAAAAATTGGAAATTTTCTTTTGTAGACATTTTTGAAGAATTTAAATTTTAATGGAGTTGGAGATGCATAATAATAGTGTGAGTAAGGGCATACAAAATACCAAATATCTAGATTGTATCTTATTATATAAGGTGTAATCAATAAAATAGCAGTCATCTAAGTAAGATGTATATGTGAAATAAGTGAGCAAACTTTTTTCATTTGGATTTTAATATGCCAGTAATCTACCAATGATTATTTTCTCATGAAATTTTTCAGTAAAAATCCATGATTGTGCAAGTGGGAAGTTATCTATTAGTGGAAAATGAATGACATTTCTATCAGCTCCCAAAATTATTAGATCATTTCTCAATATTTACAGTTCATATATTAGTCAAAATTCAGAATATTGTTAAACAGTGCATATAATGACCCAATGAATACACAATACTTGCAGTTTTTTAGGAAGTGACTCATCCTAGTAAGCCTTTTTTACATATATTGTACTTTGTAATAGGAATTTTATTTACCAAGATCAATAGTCCATCTGGCCTTTTAGTGTCATTATTGCACAACAAATGTTTTATCCATCTATGATTTATGATTTATGCATCTAGATCTGCATAATTTATTTACCTTCTAGATGATCTCTTTCTTCCTCTTCTTAAAGCAGTTGAATACCTTTCTCAGTATGAGTAACCACAGTACCATTTATATTCACTGATAGCATAGGACAATATATATAATGTCATCATACTGTTATGCATAATTCCCAATATTACTAGATGCATGAACAGAAAATCAGCCAGAGCGGGAACAAAAGCTGTAATTAAATAAATATCAGATACTGTCGGAGAAAAGAAAAAGAAATACATAATAATCCAGAAGAAAATAATCCATAAAATGTAGACTGTCCCAAGAGGACCAGAATTTCATGAGGAGAATATGGTACCAAAGGTAATCGGTTCAGCGGTACCTCCTTTGATTGAATCAAATGTCAGTGCAACCCCTTCCAAATCATTTGAAGCTTACTTGGGGCACAAAGATTGAATGTTATTTTCCTATTACATCTTCCCAAACATGAAATAGCTTCTTCTAGCTTAAATTATATTGGGTAGTAAATCAGCACATATGGAGACATTAGCTATATCTGTAGTCACTTGTATTATCTTTATAGCATGTACAAGCACATTCCCATGCTCATTAGACTAGCAAAATTTGATCATTATTAGTTGTGATATTTTAAAAACAGGCTTTGAGATGTTATTGTGGAAAATATGTCTAGCTGTATACACATTTAGTTGTCTCTAATGTGACTTTCTTAACGTGAGCCAAATACTTTATATTTACTGATATGAAGTTGTCCTATCTCGCCTTCATTCTGTACTTGTGGGTTCGGAACTGATCCTCTGTTCCGACTCGGCCATTTACAAAAGCTCGAGGTCTCCAACTAGCTTGTGGCTTACTCCCTATCCCATGATGCTCTAGGGCATTACCAAGATCTTGTTTGCCGCTAAACAGATCGGCCTTATTCAACTGGCTGTGGCTAAGTTTCTTTACAATCTTTGTTATACCTGTTAAAAACTATTTTTTTCCTAAGAAATTTTTTGTGTGCTATTATCTTAGAAGGTTTTTGACCTTATTTATCACAGTGTTAGACCGTGTCCATTAATTGTGTTTTTCTCTGGGGCCGTTGCTTTACGTTAAGGCCTACACCTTCATCCCTGTCCAGCTTATCTGTACATTTGTTAGTTAAGTATTTTTGATTGAATTTGTATGTGGTCGATTTTTTCTTTACTGATAGAACTTTAGACTGAGTTTCTGAGTCAACTCATTTAACTTAGAGAGCGGCTCAGCCCATTTTAGTTAGAGGGCTCGTGCTATTAGAGCTGCCAAGTGTGCTGTCTGCTTAGTTGTTTTGTTGGCTGATCTTTAGCAATAGGTTTTTCCTCCTTTTACTCATTGTGTGAGTGTTGGTTATTTACTATTGGAAATGAGTTTGGATCCCTTTCCTTCAGTCAGCTCGTTTAATTTAAATGTAAATATTGTAAATAGATTTTGACTTTGGATGAATTTGTTAAAATGTACCTGCACAATATTTTTAAACTATGGGCAATATTGCTCATGCTTTGTATTATTTGATATGTATTTGTACTTGTACTTTTATTTTTATTGGACTGCTGTCTTTACTGTAATCTGTTTCATGGAGCTTTTCTCCCTCAGCCTACACTGAAAATGGGCTCTCTGGGCCCAGTGGACTTTCCTGGTAATCAAACTAGAAATAAATAAATAAATAAATAATTTAGAGAGTGGCTCAGCCCATTTAAGTTAGAGGACTTTTTTCCTGTGGTATATTTTATTCTACAAAAACAAAACAAAAAATTAAAGTTTATTAGTTAAATAGTTTCTTGCTCCTATTTATATAGTTTAAAATATTGTTGGTATTGTTACAGTTGTATAATTTTTCTTGGTAAATATGTCTAAGCAATCAAAAGACACTAAACCCTCTGGGTCCAAGAAATGTTCTAGGTGCTTCCAGAAAATGTCTTTGATGGATAGTCATACTGAATGTGTTTATTGCCTTGGAGCTGTGCATTTACAGGAGTCGTGCTCCATATGCCATTCATTTAGTTTGAGGGTTCTCCTTGAAAGAAAAAATAAGCTCATACTACGACGATTGTTAAAGACTTCATTTTCAGAAGTCTTAGAAGAAGGTCAGAGTACATTAAAGAAAACCTTTTCCCCTCCTTCTAGATCTGAGAAGTCTAGTAAAAGATCGTCATCTTCATCAGATCAATCTGGACCTTCAAGCAAAATTTCAAAAATATCTTCATCAGACCTGAAATCCGTCTGGCCCAAAAAACCTTCTACCTCAGCTCCCCCAGTTTCAGAACTAATAGTACTGCAGTCTCAGAGCTAGTCCCCTGTTCTGGAGCTGGTTTCTCCGACTTTAAGGTCCCCTATATTGCAGAGATCGAGATCTCCTGCCCCCTCTTCTCGGTCCTCCAGGAGTTTGTTAAGACCACCCATTAAACCACCTCTACCTCCATGGAACCTAAATTTTGTATTATCCCATATAATTCTTCCCCCCTTTGAACCTGCATCATCCTGTGACTTGAAGTTCTTAACCTGGAAGATGATTTTCTTAGTGGCTATCACTTCAGCTAGGAGGGTTTCGGAATTACAAGCATTATTTATCAAACCTCCTTATATACTGTTTCACAATGACAGAGTCTCACTTCACACAAACCCATATTTTCTACCAAAAGTAAGCTCAGAATCAAATTTAAATTAGTCCATAGACTTACCAGTTTTTTTTCCCGAAGTATGGCAGTGAGGCAGAATACATGTTACACCAACTTGATTTACACAGAACAAAGGAATTTAGAAATACTGACCAATTGTTTGTATCCTTTTCAGACTGCAAGAAAGGGGCTTCAGTAGCAAAAAACACTCTATCCTTATGGTTGTCAGATTACATCACATTTACCTATCAGTCAGTGAATAAACAACTTCCAGACAAAATAAGAGCTCATTCTACCGGCGCTATTTTGACCTCTTCTGCCATTTGTGCAAAATTGCCAATTGATACTATTTGTGTGGCAGCAACATGGGCAAGGCCTCATACCTTTATCCAAGGGAGCCCGCAGGATTTTTTGCAGGGGGGTGCAAAACCAAGCCCCACCCACACAGCCCCACCCCCTCTGTTGCCCCGCCCACTAAGCCCCACCCCCATCCCCTGCCCACGCAGCCATTCCAGTGTCCCATTACTTGGCTATTTCTCCCCATTTGTCATAGACACTGTTCAAATCTCTCAGTGTGCATACTGTTTTATGCTTTACTTCTACAATGATAACAAAAGGAATCCAGAGACAGCGCACACAATCCGCACTTTATTCAAAGTATAAAACGTCCAAAACTAGATCACAAAGTTCAGAACGCTATTACACATCCAGTACATGCTGGCCAGCCTGTAGCTTAGACTTCATCAGACAAAATGAATTAACTAATTAAGCATTATATAAGCCAATACATTTAAAAGGACCAATAACATTCAAGCATCTAAGTTAAAACCAATGAAAATAGTGACAGTCTGAGGAGCTCATTATAATAAAATTGTGAGTGATTTAAAATCATCTAATAAAATATGTAAAAACTTTTCCTTTAAAATAATTACAGTATTTAAAAGCAGAGGTATTGATTAAAAATATTGTAGTCAATTAGGTTTCTAGAACCCACAATATAATGAAGCTGTTAGGTTAAAAACTGATAAATGTATTTATGTGCACAGTAATTGTAGTAGGTACATAAAAACAGAAGCATAGACAACAGTGCCCTCTACTGTTCATAGAACTACTTAATGTGTTTCAAACTTGAATTGATCTCAGTTTGAGAGCTGGAATAATTGAGATACATTCATTTAAGCCTGGTGATTTGTTGGCCTCTAATAAAATTTGCCAATACAGTTCCCTGTATTCAAGCCATTCTTCCCAGGGACCTCCTCTTATTTCTTTTTTAACTTGTTCTAAAACAAAACAGGAGAATGTGGCTTCTTTACAGTTCTTTGTGTGTTTGTACAATGTATTGGTGTCCTTTGCTTTTTGTATCTCATATAAATGTTCATAAATCCGCCTCTTCAATACTCTTTCTGTTTTCCCAACATAATACGAACTGCATTTTGTACACATTGCAAGGTAAACCACTCCTGGGACTCACAGTTGAATGAACCAGTGCTATATATATTAATGTCCCTTATTTCAATGTAAATTTCTCTTCTGTTGGAAATATAGGGACATCGTCTACAGTGCCCACCATGAGATGTTCCATATGAGGTGTTATTAAGGCATGCCCTCTCCAAGTAGTGATGAGGATCTTTTTGAGATTGTTCTCTAAAACTTTTTTTATGCTACGTGCATTTTATATACCATTTTTGGTGTTTTTCCTTTTATGTTCGGTATATCTGAGAAAGAGATGAATTTTTCCCACTCATTGAGGATCATGCTTTTATCTTGGAGTTGAAGCCATTAAATTCCAAGATAAGTGCTGATTGATAGTCAGATTCAACTGGGGTATGATTTATGTTGATGTTTGTCTGACTCTTAGTGGTGTGCTCACTTAAGGCTTTGTCATTTAGACATCCTTTTGTGGGTTTAAATTTGGTCTTTCTGTGTTGTTCAACTTCCATTCTAATGTTTTTATGAACTCGAGTGGGTATCCTCTAGCGAGGAACATGGCTTCTAGCGTGTTACATTCCACATAAAATCTTCGTCCTTGCTTGTCATTCGACAACCTCTAACAAATTGTCCTTTGACAATGTTTCTTTTGCAGTGGGGTGTGCACTAAGAAAGTGTAGGTAGGAATTGCAGAACGTATTTTTCCGAATATTTTGGTCTCAAAATCTTTAGAAATTTTGTTCTTTTGGACCTCCACATCCAAGTATTGAAGTCTGTCTACCGAGCTTGTGTGTGTAAAGCTCAAAAAGAGGTAGTGTGGTTGATATACTCCAAAGAGATAGTTGGTCACTACCCCAGTCCAAAAGATAACAATATCGTCAAGAAAACGCCGATATAAGGACCAATATTGTCGGAATTCAGAATTCAAAATGTAGTTCAATTCCCAACCTGCAAGGACTATGTTAGCATAAGTGGGTGCACATTGCTACCCCTTTTGTTTGCTGGAAAAATTCTCCATTAAATGTTAGAAAGTTATTTTTCAAAATGTTGTCCATAAGTCCCACTACAGCAACCTTTTCTATGTGTGTCAAGGTATTGTCCATAAAAATAATGTCCTCAAAGATCCTCATTCCTTCATTGTGTGGGATACAAGTAAAAAGGTCCACCACATCAATGGTAACAAAATTAAATTCTCCGAATAGAGGGTAGATGTAATGTTCCTAAGTAGGTCCCATGAGTCTTTCAGAATGTGACTAAAGTTATTGCAAATATGTTTGATCTTGTTGTCCACAAATTTGGCCATAGGCAGCGTCTTTGAGCAGTCAGCGACACGATCGGTCTGAGTGGTGGGTCGCTACATTCTTGTGGACCTTCGAATACCAAATATAATTGGAACCTTTGGTTTAGGCACTGATAGAAACTTATGCATGTTGTTGTTTATTGTTCCTTCAATAATCATGTGATCAAGTGCCATGTCTATCTTTTGATAAGCCACTTCAACCTCATCCATGGAAACATTTCTATACTTGGTTTCTTCACGAAGAATATTGTTCATTTTTCCTTCAGATATAATGTTCTCCATTATAACTACTCCTCCTCCCTTATCTGGTTTCATGATTCTAATTGATGTGTTCTTCTTTAATTCTTCTAGTGTTGCATATTCCTCCTTTGTTAAGTTGTACTTTAAATGTTGTTGTTTAAATTCTTACGAATCCCATTTTCCAATACCATCTCAAGGTTTTTCAGTTGTGGGAGAAGCGGAGGGTTGTAAATGCTACGTCTTGTAAGGCCACCTTGTGGTTGTTCAGTGTTAGATGGTGCTGGAGGTAAAGTAGCTTTCAAATTAATTTTCCTAAGAAACAGCTTCATATCAATAATGGTTTTAACTAGGTCTCCTCGAGTACTTGGAATGAATTTAAATCCCTTACTGAGGAGATCAAAGTGTCCCTTATTTAAAATGATATTGCTAAAATTGTAAATAGAAAAATTATTGAGGGAATGTGTAGTACCTGTATGTAAGATCTCAGTATCACCATTGGTGTCACTCTCAGTAAAAGATGCAGAAAGGGTTAAAGGACTAGTGAGTCTGGATTTCATTTACAACTTTTATTTCAAATTTTATAGCACAAACACTGATAGACATTTACTAAACCTAAACCAAGCAATAGTCTTACAATGAAAACAAACAGCATTAAAACTTCTCTACCTTTGAAACCCACATTCAGAAACAGCATCGAAACCCACATTCAACGAACATGCATCTGGCCAGTGGCAGGGTAAGTTTACCTTTGGCCTGTTTCCAAATCATAGGCTCCTTGCACACATTTTTAGAACCATGCAAAAGTTATTTGATTCACCTTCCTGACTGTATTAATTATACTACATAATAATTGAATTATATCCCTTGTATAATACAGCACCACTTGTTAGTGTGCATTTTAAATTTATAGTTCTGAGCATTTTTCCTTTAAGCAATGAAACAAATCATATGAACCAATAATGACAACCTGCCCAATTCAGAACATTTCAACCATAAAGGGCCACTCAAACATCTGTCATACAATCCACCAATATCAATCAATATGCAGAATCTCTGCAGAAGTAAAAGTCATCTGAATAATTCCACATTAAAGTGATCCGAAACCAATGAAGAGGTTGTTGCTAGAAAAAGCTTTATATTTCAGTGTTTCTTTTACAAATTCACTGCCTGTTGCCCTTGAAGAATAAATTGCCTGTGCTACATTAAAATAAATGGTAAGTTGGTATATTGCAATGGGGAATGGGTGGCAAGCTGAAAAACAGGTTCATAGTTATTAGGTGTCTCATCCAAAGGAGGACATACTAAGAACAGCAGTACCATACCCCCCCTTAAAATACAAATGTACATGCTGTATGAATAGAACCTACAGCCCTTTGCATCAAGATGCTTCCTACTGTCCTAACACTGCTTTAAAATTCTATACCACAATAATGATACCATTTGCTAAACAAAACAGTTGCACATTTTAAGCAGACTTAGCATGAGCAGCATTAACCTTTGCTTCCCTTGAAGCTCATAATTCCTTGAAAATGCACTTGAAAACAAATTCCACCTGTTAGATCTAACTAGGGCATTTCTCTCTCTCTCTCTGAATCTGTCACACACACCTCAACTTCTTAGTGCAAGAAATACATAAATAGATTTTTTCAAAGTTACAACAACTTTAAACTGTGTGTGACCATGGTGTGTGTTAGTTTTTGACAGAAAGGTATAAAGGAATTCATGTCTATGTATATAGTTGAATCTCTGTACTGAAGTACTCCCTACCATGATGCTGCTTTAATAAATAGTGTGTTTGCATTCAGAAACTGTTACAGCTTTTATACTGAATTTTATAGCTACATGAATTAGAAAATAACCAATTTCCTTTTCAGAGCCTAAGCTAAAAGTCCACTCCTTACAAGCACTGCTTCCCTGGAAAACATCTATATATGCATCATCACAGAGACCTAGTTCAAGACCGATGACAGCACTCCTTTAATGCAGAATTTCAATACCTGCCACAAGTTCAGGCCTACCACCTTAGATGAAAGGGTGATGGTGTCTACATATTCTTAAAGAACAATTCATCTCCAGACTTGCTAGGTGAGATAATGACGTGGAATTCCTCTGCATACAACTTAGCATTAACAAAACTCCTTACTGTGTCATACCTAACTCTCTATGTACCCCATCAGTCCATATCTCCTACCTAACTAATATAGTGTCCCTATGCATTAAGCCAACAACATTATTCTAGGAGACTTCAATCACGTTTTCTTCCAAAATTTCCATTTTGAGGAGGGATTATTAGGGGAGATCAACATTTTGAGCCAAAACTGGGGACAATGAAGAGGTTTGGATATTCCTAATTCTACAAAGCGATTTGCACATACCTCTCATCCTCTTAATGCAGGAAATCAGGACAAGGCCAAATATTGGGAGAACATACAAACACTACTAAAAATTGTTCTTGTACAAACTTAAGACAAGTGATAGAATAGCAGGTCTTGCATTAGCATACATTTTTCTGAAGGTTATGACATCTGAAACTCAATGTCCATCATTTAGTGACTTCATTCCTAAATTATTTGCTAGAAAATCACAAATTGTATGATGAACAAACCAAAAATAAGAAGCAAATATCTATTCATTCTACAAAAATATGGGCAACTGAGAGGTACAGTTCAATCGGGGCTGTCTGAGATTGCTACCCTCACAAAATCATGGTCGAATGGAGCCTCCCCCCTGCAGCCATTCCAATGCTGCATTCCTTGGTTATTTTGCCCCAGTTACCATAAGCACTGTAATGTACATACTTGCTTTACTTATGATTTAGATTTCATTTGAAAGTTTTATTTTGCATTTTACAGCACAAACCCTAATATCTGTTAAACAAAGCAATGCAGTCTCACAATGAAAATAGACTTAGCATTAAAACTTTTCTGCCTTTGAAACTCACATGCATTGAAACAGCATTGAAACCCACATTCAAAGAAAATACATTTTGCCAGTGGCAGATAAATATTAACTTTGGGCTATTTTCAAAATCATAGGCCCCTTGAACATGAAACATACACATGCTCTTTGATACACCTTCCCGACTGCATTACATTATATTCTTTGTACAATATAGTACAGTTGTTAGAGGGCATTTTAAATTTATTGTTTTAAGCATTTTTCCAGTAAACAATGAAACAAAATGCATACACCAAATGACAAAACTGCCCAATTCAGAACATTTCCATCATAAAAGTCTACTCAACCTTCTATAGTCCACCAGTATCAGTAAATATGCACAATCTCTGTAGTAGTAAAATCCACATTAAAGACATCTGTAACTAATAAAGAGGTTGCTGCTAGCAAACAACTTTATATGTCATTGTTTCATCTACAATAAAGTGCCTGTTGCCCTTGAAGAATAAATTGCCTATGTTGCATGCATTAAAAAATAAGCTAGTAATACCACAATAGGGAATGGATAGCAAACTGATAACAGGTTCATAGTTACTAGGTATCTTTGCCAAAAAGGACTGCAGCATCCACCTTTCATAACACAGTACAATATCAGCAATGCATCTATCTACTGTGGGAGTAGAACCCACAACCTTGAGCATCAAAAGCAAATACACTAGCTGTTGTGCTATTAACAATGCAAGCAGACTAAGCATAAGCAGCACTAAACTTTTGTTCCCCTGCAGCTCTCAGCTCCTTGTAAAATCTACTTAACACTCAGCTGTATCTCTGAACTTTGCAGCACAAGAAATCTGGAAAAGCCAAAATTTATTGGGGGCAAAACCAGGGACACATGTTAAACATTGGTTGTATAAGGTTGGAGAGTTGCTGGAGTTAAATGCTGGATTACCACCATATATTTCACTGCCGTCTTGAACCCAGGGGACCCTATGCAAAACAGAGCAACATACCATTATGCCAAATAAGCTGTTTTGTGAAAGAGGAAGATGGAAACTTAAATGGCTACCATCTAGTGAATTCAGTTCTCACCATAGCACAGCTGTCAACCTCTTAGCACAAAACACCTGAACAAAGCCAATAATGGGTGAATACAGCCCCAAACATTCAGTGAATTCAGTTCTCACCATAGCTCTCATCAATCTCTTAGCAAAACAACCGGACAAAGCTAGTAATGGGGAATATAGCCCCTGCCCCCAAACATATTCAGTTCTTACCATAGCTCTCAACCTTAGCACAAAACCTGGATGAAGCCAATAATGGGGGAATACAGTCCCAAAAATAGGGACAAATTTCAAATAACCATCTTATACACTTAAAAATTGCTAGAATAAAAGCTTTTGTGTTACCATGCACTTTCTGAAGAATATGAAGTCTGATATTCAAATGTGTGTCATTTTAACATTTGTTAACCAGGAACGTCTGACTTGGAACAAAAGCTAACTTTTAGTAGGTAAGGCACCCCAGCCAAGAATCAAACCAAAGAACATGTAGCTGTCAGGCAACACTGCTACCACTGCATCAATGCACTACTGGCTTTGCAAGGGCACAAAATACAGAAACCACAGATTTTATGAAGAACAGATCTTAAAATGCATCCATTCTACACTTCCTTTTATACAAATACAGAGGAAATACCATACTTTCAATTTAACAATCAATCAATTAATCCAATAGCTACTTAAAGTCACAATTGCTTAGATACACTCAGTAATTAAACCTGAACTCTAGCTACAATTGCAACCTACAAGTATACATTATATTCGCTATGGGTTTGAGCACACTAGATAATGCATAGACATTTCTCACCACTACAAATCTATGAACATGAACTAAATATAGAATGAAAACACATTATAAAACAAAATAAAATAAAATATTAATAATCTCCGACAAAAATATATATAAAGTTAATATAATACCATTAAACAAAATATATGAAAACAAGCATATATACTATGTATGTGCATAAATATAAATGCATATTTGTACTTGTTGTGGAGTGACTTGAGTTTGTGCATTATGTGGCGGATCCTGGCACCCAACAGGCAGCTGATAGTAACTTTCTCCTTGTTTAGCCTGAGGAGTGGAACATCAGTGTGCCTGACTATAGAGTCACCAATGACTAGAGTGTTGGATATGTTGTTATGACTTATGGGCTGTGGTTGAGTGACACACTGAGTTTGTGAGCTATGTGTCATTTGGGTCGTGTTGGGGGGCTGGAGGTTGCTTGCATTGCTGCTTTGGAAGTCCCTGTTGCTTGGGCAGATTTTTATTGAGAGCCTCCATGAATGTAGGTGTGTGTTTTGTGTTTCTATGTGTGTGTTTTGTTGGTGTAGGTTTTGAGGGACTATGTGATGAGTGTGGTGTGGTGCAAGTGTTTACCCTCTCCTCTTGACTGTCTAGTCCAGTCTTGGTTGAAGAGAGCTTTGGTTCCAGTTTGGCTATATAAGAGCATCTCTCACAGGTTATAGTGTTGGGTGGTAGGAGGAGAGGGTTGTCTGTGTACATGAGGCAATTGCTGCATTGCCCCAGGATGCCCAGATTCATCAGGTAGATAGGAGAAAACACCGTAGCTGACCCTTAGACATGCCTGGATAGGTGCTTATTTATTAAGTACTAAAACTTGTTTTCCTCTAGACAAGTGAGGAAAGTTGAGTGCTGTAGTAAATTGTAGCTTATTTAGTGCTTACAATGAGTTCTGAACAAGTGCTGAGCTCAAAGAAACAGATTTGAGTGCTACAACTAAAAAACTGGCTAGTTCTAAGGGAAAATTTGAGGAGCAGACTTTGTGCGGGGACTGAATAGTTTAACCCTAGCTAAGCGGGGCTCAGAAGCTTACAAACAGTCCTGGATACAGCAAATCTGTATCTGGACTAGACTACTTAAAGGAAAGGCAGGAAACAAGTTTAAACATTTTTTTTGGTAAAGTGGAAAGGGAATAAGGAGGAGCAGAAGATACAAAAATCAGAACAAACAAACCCAAACAGGTGTTTAACAAATATAGAAAAATTCCAGTTAATACCTCACACACAGTGAAACTAGCTAGAAAAGTATGCAGCAGACAATAGAAGTGCTATAAATAACCAGTAAAATAAACAAAAAATAGGATACTTGTACTTGTTTTCTCTGGCCTTGTATGTACCTCTTATTTGGAAAAATGTGAATACGTGTCCATTGTCTGATGGAAAGAAAGTCTGAAACTGAAATGCCTGTCATTATTTCGTGACTGTTCCTCAATGATTTGTCAGAAAAAAATACATTTTATGAGAAACAAAGTCAAAAAATAATGACATGCTTTTTAATTTCAGAGTCCTTCATTCAGACTAGTGCTTGTCTAAGAGATAGCAATTAAAAAAAGTCTGACCACTCAACTGGACTTTTGCTGTTAGTATATGCTCAATTTACAATGGGCACACTGGTTGGGCTGACCAATCAGCGTGCTTGTTTCTGAATGTTAATGGCCAGTCACTGTATAATTCAGAATATTCATGTATTCCTAACTCAAGCATGATATTTGTATAAGTCGTAGTGGTCATGACACTTTCATTCATTACCTTGATTGTGAAAGGATTTCATTTAGATGGACTTCCTCATTAAAAGCACTAATTAACTAAATAAATTGGGTTAATTAAGAATTGCATTGTCTAATCTGCATCATTCTTTTTGGGAGAGTCACTCTTGGAGCAATATTGTTTACATCTGTACTTTTGAAAACTTTGAAAAATATGTGAAAATTTGAAGGGTTTCATTCTCTTTTTGGTCATCTGTATAAAACTCACTACCACCTGTCTGAGTGTCCATATTTATATTTTCTATGGCACATCTTAAAGCAGCTGAAATGAGTACTTACATAAAATGTGTGAATCTTTTATTCTACCATTTTTACAAAATGAAAATTATTGCCTTTCTTTACAACATTCAAAGTCTCTTTTGTTGTGTTAAAATTTCCAAAATTGTGTTCCTTTGCTGTCTTACAGTGCAGCTTTGTACAAGTTAAAATACATTTTATACTCACTTCTAATTTCTAATTTTCTAATTATCAGATCTTGCATGACTGAATATGTATATATACACACACCTACCTCTCCTTCTACATTCATCTGGTCCAAACATCCTCTGCAATTCAAAAACCAATGATCGCACAGACACAGAAGATGAAAAAAGGATGCAAAGGGCATTCTTAAAGGCTTAAAAAACGAAAAAAGTTTTTTTTTTTTTTTTAATTAAAATAAAATTGCATTTTCAGCCATCGTGCACCTTGCCTTTATCACTCATTACAAAGTGGATTTGGCCTCCAGGGACAGGGCCTCTTTTGGGTCCACTGTTCTGAAGAATGTTCTCCCGTGAGTCACCAAAGAAAGATGGTGCTAGGGATGCTGTCCCACAAGTAAAGAATGAAGGCGAGATAGGACAACTTCACATAAAGGAGTTATGTACTCACCATAATGTTCCATGTGAGTTGTCCATCTCACCTTCATTCTTACATCTTACCCTCCTACTCCCAGCCTTTTTTAGCTCCTAGAGGATCGATAGGTTGCCATTTAGCATCTGATCTTCTCTGACCTTTTTCTTGGTTTATAGAGCAATGAAGAATTTTTATATATGCATATTAGTATACCAGCAAACAAGATCTGGGGAATGCCGTAGAGCATCATGGGATAGGGAGTAAGCCACAAACTAGTTGGAGACCTCAAGCTTTTGTAAATGGTTGAGTCAGAACCGAGGACTGGTTCTGAACCCACAAGTACAGAATGAAGGCAAGATGGATAACTCACATGGAACGTTATGGTCAGTACATAACTTCTCTTTTTCTATGCCCTATGCAGTATCCATTGAGCCAGGAACAAGAGTTAGAGGCAAGTTTTTCATCTAACACTTGACTCATAGTTCTGAAACTTCTCAGTAAAGATACTTTGATTTTTTTGATGAACCATCACTTGATCAAACAAATGGGCTTGCAAAAACTCCAATGAAGGTAACTTTGCTTCTATTACTTTAATGGATTGCAACTCTCACATCTATGTTTACAATTTTATTGCTGAATTAATTCAGACAGGGAACCAAAATGTCTTACATTTCCATGTTATTATATAGTATTTGGATTTTGTTAAGCAAACATTGTAGAAAGTCTAGTCTATTGATTATTTCTGGTCCTGACAAAGGATAGATTTGCTATCAGGTATTTGTGCACTAATACTTCCATTCATTATTTGGTTTCATCACTTATAACCAGGAGTGAGGCTACTACTTCAGTACTCTGATTTGACAGGATGATTCTCGTCCTCTGTTTTATTTATTGATAATATCTTCATCATTAACCCCCTTTTTCCATTTTCTGCATGGGATCAGGGTGTTGTGTCAACTGTCTCCATCTTTTTCAGTTCAATGCCACTCTCCTACCTTGTTCGATGATCATGACTCACTGTCATAGATCTTCTCTCATGCAGTCCATCCATCTCTTTGCTAGATGTTGTTTCCTCTTGCCTTATTCCTGTTTCTGCCAAATATTCTTAACCAGACTGTCTTCTGCTTCCCTCCACATGTACCAAAACCATAGTAATCTGTTCAATTTGATGTTTTCTGCAATTGGAGCTACGTTCCCTTCTGCTCTGATGTCCTCATTTCTTTATCTGTCCCACAGTGTGCATCTTGTCACCCATCTCAGGCTGTTCATCTCCATCATCTCTAGCATCCTCAACTAGTCTGCCTTCACTGCCCAGGTTTCTGTACCATATAGTAGTACTGGTCGCATTCTTGTTTTCTACATCTTACTTTTCAGTTTCTTTGGCATTCTTTTGTCACACCTCACCCCTATCTCTCTACAACCCCTCTAATTCTAGCTTTTACCTTGTCACTCAGACTTCCTTTCTCTTGTCCTTAACCACCCCTCCTAGATACTTGAAGCTATTAACCTGTTCCACTGTTTTCCTCCTATTTCACTTTTCAGTTTCTTCTGCTTTCCAGCATTTTCTGCCATGACAACTATCTTCTCGTCTGTACACAGTTTCATCCCATGTGCTTTCAGTCTTGCATTTCATTCCCCTATCATTTGTTGAAGATCTGTTTCAGAGTCTGCTTGTAATTCCACAGCATCTGCATAAAGCAGCTATGTTGACCTGTCCCCCTACCTGTTTGCTAATGCAGTTATCACAAGTATGAAAAGCAGCGACCTCAGAGATAACCAC
Source organism: Protopterus annectens (assembly GCF_019279795.1). Lineage (NCBI taxonomy): Eukaryota > Metazoa > Chordata > Ceratodontiformes > Protopteridae > Protopterus > Protopterus annectens. The sequence goes on from NC_056727.1 coordinate 125,027,114, forward strand.
TGATGCACATTCACTCCCTCTGGGGACCCATCTGTCAATCCAAACACTGTTCATGCTTTTGTCATTAGGTCCTTGCACATAGCTTGCATTCATTCTACCAACTATAAGAAAAAATTCAGATATTAAAAAAAAACTCAGAATTGCCTAAGTACTCTGCTCCTATCATAGTTATAGCTCTCAGTGCAACATATTATACATTCTATATTGAAATTATGTTTATTTATTTATTTATTTATTTTCTTCTGTTAACCTGGATTCTCCAAATTTGCCAAAGGCCCATTTTCAGCAAAAACCTGGGTAGAAAGCTTCAGCATACATCTTATATTATTTAGGAATTTGAAGGTAATGGTAATAATATTAAAAACAAAATACAAACCTGTATACGTGTGAAAATTCGATTTCAGACATGCTTTAACTGATTATCTTAGTGATAAATTAATGCAATGAGTAAAACAGAGGTAATTGTTTTTGTTTAAATTTAAATATTATCTGTATTTTGTAAAAAAAACTCTTGTCTGTTGAACTGGCTAATGAAGAATTTTAATAGAGCATATACAAGTATTTCTATGTACTATAGTTTCCAGCCAAGTATATAAAAGTATAACTTAATGTAGTTAGGGTCATGGAATGAGTAGTAGTAGTTAGTGGTGGGTATAAATTTTGGTGGAAATTGGGGTGTAATGCTATTAAAGTTTAGAGGGGAAAGCAGCAAAGGAGAGGGAAATGAGTTTGGGGTGGGCACTAAAATCTGTAGGTAATGTGTCAGTGTTTACTTGGCTCACACTTGCAGATCCAGGTTGATGCTAAGTATGTTTTTAGTTGTTTTGTATGCATGTTAAGATTAGTCTCAGATTGTAGTTCTTTTTGGTACTGAGTTTCAAAGCTTGGCAAAATGTACTGAATAAAGTGAATCTCCATGATAGTTATATAATTTGAATGGCAATCATATTTTGATACTGAAATCTTAAACATTCATAAAACCAGGCAGTCACTACTAGCACAACTAATCAAGTACTCCTTCTTAGTACTTCTACACATGCTCGGTATACTGAGATCAAGAAATGGCATTTATATCCATTTTTTTCACTAATTAAAAAAAAAAAAAACAATACAGGAAACCATTTGCTTACATTGTATGAGCTGACACAGCTAGGCTAGCATTTGACATTACATGTTCGTATTGGCTGTTTGCTCTCTTTTGTCTGCATACCTCAGGTCTCAAGAGGAGCTACTACCACCCTACCTTTTGTGGAAATCTGTTGAGGTGAGTGAAACTTTCTGTCATAGCTTCCTTTTTTCCTTATTTTCAGAAATTTGATGAGCAGTCATTTGCATAAGAACTGCATTTGAATCTCAAGGGGTTAACCCGAGACTCCCCAAAACCATTCCATAACTTTAATTCATTATTTAATACATAGGCCATGCTTATGATTGCCCAAAATCAAGAGGAAAAATACATTTAAAATAGTAAAGTTCACTAATTAAACTCACTATTATAACTAAGCAAACTTTGCACTGCCACACAGATGACAGTAGTCATCAGAAAATTGTATCAAAACTCTACTAACAATTTTGAAAGCTGTAACATACTTTAGACTTTGCTCTGCCAAATAAATGGTAACCAGAAGCAAAGTATACCTCCATTCAATCAACTGCATTAAAAGCTGTTAGATATTTCATGCAGTCACACAAATGACAGCTAGAAGAAAACCCTTTCTATTCATACTTAGAACTATTTACTAGATGTTCATCATTCTTATTGCTGCAGTAGCCTAAGGGTTGTATCCTGCCAAGGAAACAGCAACCAGGCAGCTTCCAAAAGCTTTCCTCCCCTCCCACACTGTCACTTTGGCTGCTTTTAGGCTATGCTCTGTTTGGTGGGAACTATATAAACAGCCAGAGTGAGTAAAAATCTTCAGTACTTTCTTGCCACCTCATGTAGATGCAGCTCTGAGGCTTCCCAGGAACAGCAGGCAGCCAGTAGCTTCCCCTTTGGGGAACCTTATATATATAGTGTAGGTCTTTATCAGATTACCGAAATTTCAAAACTTTGAACTTCATACGGCCAAGACCTTATGAGCGAAGATTTGAAACTTCAAAAGTAAAAATAAAAAAACTAAAAATAATTTTTTTTCTTTTTATGTTTTTGCAGGGGGGTAAACCCTCCCCTGCAGCCCCCACACCCCCTGCTAATTAAATATACCAACCGAGATTGCACTACAGTGAGGAAAACAGTGCATTTCCTGTTCCACGCTGTACAGTGATCTCCATTCAAAAAGTTCAAAGTTTCAAAACTTTGATCATATGGTCTCAGCCATATGATGTTCGAAGTTTTGAAACTTCGGTAATCCGATAGGGACCCATATATATATATATATATATATATATATATATGGGTCTAGGACACATGCTCGACTAGCATATGTCTGAATCACAAAACATCAAACACACATACACGAAAGTGCTTAACATCGAAAAGCGCTTCCATGTATGTGTAGTTCAAAAAAAAAAAAATCTATGTTTCTGCAGGGGGGCGAACCCCACCCCCCTACTTTATTATTCTCACTCCGAGATCGCACTACAGTGGGGAAAAGGGAATTTTCCCTTACCCGCACTGTAGTCTGATCTACGAAACAGGTACACATACACGGAAGCGCTTTCGTGTATGTGTGTTCGATGTTTTGTGATTTGGACATATGTTAGTCGAGCATGTGTCCAGATCCCATAAATATATATATATATATATATATATATATACACACACACACACACACACACACACATGTGTGTGTGAGTATGTATATTGTAGTATGTTACTCTAAGAATACTGGCTTTTCAGTAATATCCATAGACATTCCTTCAGTGCTCCTATTGTAGCTGTAGGAATTGCTTTCCAAGTATATCCTGTCTGTTTAAGCTTCGAGGCTTGCTTAACAGTTTTTTAAACTAATTTAGTGTTGTTATTAGTCAAAAAGTGTATTTTAAGGGCAAAAGCTGTGCTTTGGGTGAATACTTGTGTACACTTTGAGACAACTTACTTGATTAATTTTTTTATGAGGCAGTTCAGTTTGGAGAAAGTATCTGTTTCACTCTCTTCTATTTTTTTTTTTACATTGAATTGTTTTGTGCTGAGTGCATATATATTTTATTTATTGATATTTGTTTACTGTGAAACCCCAACTGGGCAATTGCCCATGTTCAGGAGAGGCCTGGGGAGAAAAGCTCCCCAGTGTAACAAGACATTTTTGAGAGCAGTAATTACAGCTTTGAAGTAAGACAGAAAGAAAACTTGCATTTTAAACATTATAATAGAATGTTAACAATTTTTACATTTATGCTAAATTACATGTGAAGTAATAACATAGCATAAAATAATATATAGCCAGATATGAAAGTGACTAGAATGAAGAGATTAGAAAGTATCAGAACTGAAGGAATGGAATGTAGTGAGGGGAGTAACAAAGCGCCACATTTATTTAGAGTCAAAACAGTAAGACTGAAGGTAGTTTAAGAGTAGAAGCAGAAATGAGTGATAGGTGGAGTATAACTTTTGTGTTAGGGAAATGGAATTTTGTTTTGAGCACTGTGTACTTCTTATGTGCAGTAAGTGACAACTTACATTCTGACCATCTCCTACCTGCATAGCTTACAGGCTTCTTTCTCAGCTACAGTATGGATACTTACCCATACCTACAATGAAAAAGAAACAGCTAAAGCATGAGTCCTTGCCTTCAGCGCAAGCTCATTCAGTGCCTCAGCCAATGGTAGGTGATTCTGCAGTGGTCATTGCAGGTTCCTCAGTTAATTTACTGGTTTCCTCAAATCCCTCTTGTGTAGCCTTACCAGCCACTATGAACCAGGAGGAGTCAGCCATTCTGGTATCTGATGAGGGCATGAGAACAATCCATTTTAGGTCCACAAACCATCCCAGGAGGGTTTTCTCAGGGTGGCTGGGGAAGGAGACCTCTTGTTTGGGATAATATGTTTTCCCCTTTTCGGTCTTCCTCCAAGAAAGAAATAGAAAGTTAATCATTCTGGTAACAGAGAGAGATAGTTTTATTTGTAAAGATGATGTTCTTACCATAGCCAGGAGTTTGTTGAAGGTTGTCAGTACTATGTTCCTGATGCCTCCTTCTGTTCCTTTCCTAATGACAACGATGTTCTTTCAGATGATTTTGATGTGGGCAGAGACAACATATCACCTGAGGGTTCTATAGACTAAGACTCCTTAGACAGTAACCCTGAAACTGTACATATGGAGGTGTTCTGAGACTGTCTCCAGACCAAAGGATGTGTTTTCATGGGAGTAGGTGGATGTTCCCCTGAACAGGGCAGATACTGTGGTTTACTAGAACAAGAAGTCCTACATACTGCGTCCATTCTTCCCATTTTGCCAGCTTTGGAAGATGCTTTCACTACTGCTTGCAGTGCTCCTGTTACACAGCCTTCAGTACCTAAAAAGACAGATGCACTGTATAAAGTCTTTTAAACCAATAAATGTCTGTTTTCTTATGTTAGAGCAGATTCAGCAGCAATCTCTCCTACTGCTCCTTCTGTGAACAGGCTTCTTACCAGTCCTAATCCAGTCCCTTTGGATAAAGAGGGCATGTTATTAGACTGGGTAAGAGACTCTTTTCTTTCTCTGCCTTAGCCTTTAGAATTCTTAATTACTAGGGCTGCATGTGGAATTTTAAGTTTCTAAACATGCCTTAAATAGTGTGTATGATTATGTTGATACTGTTTCTAGGGCTTCTGTTTCAACTACTGTCTTGAGAAGATTTGGCTGGTACATAATCAACTGTTTTCAGATGATTTAGAGTAAGAAATTTTGAATTCCCCCTGGATAGGGAGGTTATATTTGGGTCATCTTCCACACAGTCCCTCAAGCAATGGGGTGAGAGAGGTTAAGTAATGCAGGGAGTTTATAGGATTTGTCATGTCCCCAGATTCTTTCCTTCCAAATCTTTTTCTCCCTTTAAAAGACAAAAACAAGTGGTGCCTCCTGCTAACAGGCAAATACCTTAAAAGAGATGGCAGGGTCCAGTAACAATCCCAAAAAGTAGGGAGTTTTTCTCAAGAAGGGTCAAGTGTCCTCCTCAGATTGACTAAGACAGAAACCCAGTCACCTTTGCTCCCTCTCCTGTCCCTGCAGCTCTTTCTCTTTACAGAATTGGTCCCTCAAAGCTCTTTTTGCCAACAGATTGTCTCAGACAAATACACTTTGAATGTGATACAGGAGAGTTAGAGTTGGCATTCACAGGGATTCTCCCCACCCTTCCAATCAGAGTTGTTTCCTTAAGTACTCTATCACGTTAGAAGCAGGAGTCATAGATAATGTTCTTACAGAGCAAAGAGGAAATGGCATTTATTCCAGAATGTTTCTGGTTCTAAAGAAGGAGTACTCTTGGGCACCAGTTTTGGATCTATCTTTTCTCATTCTTTTTGTGAAGATTGTATAATTCAAGATGTTGTCTCTTCAAAATGTGTTAGATCTAGTCCTGGATCAGGGTCATATGGTAATCCTAGACCTCAAAGATACTTTTCATCTCATTCCAGCTATTTGTACTATCCCAAGCAACTTCAAGAAATTTCTAAGATCCTACATACCTGGATCACATTATCAATTCTTTGCATTACTATTCGGGCTGTCCACTGCATGAAGAGTGTTTACAAAGCATCTGGCCCCAGTGGTGGCCTAGTCCAGAATGCATTTTCCTTATTTAGATGATTTGCTTGTTTGTGCATAGTCTTTTCCCAGCTGTCAGGAGTCCTTAACAAAGGTATCTTCTTTCCTAAACCATCTGAGATTCCAGATAAATATGCAAACTTCCTCCCTCATTCTGTCACACAGGATTGTGTACTAGGTAGTTTGATAGCACTGTGCGGCAAAAGGCTTTCCTTTCTCAAGAGAAGGTGGTTTGTGTCTGGAAGTTTTCCTGAACTTTTCTTGCCAGTTTCAAACAACTACCACATAATTTCTCAGGATAATAGGTGTCATGGCTTCTGTTATTCTCATTATTCCCTTTGGCAGGCTACATAACAGAAAAATTCGGTAGTAACCTCAAAAACATGTAGACCTAATGTTCTGATCCCCTGAGGTTTCAAATTCCAGTCGTTTTTATAAAGTCAAAGCTGTATTGGAGGAGGAAATTAGATGACTCAGAATCCAGGTCTTCCTTTTTTCCAGCCACCCAAACACAATCACTATTGATGTATTCCTCAGAGTTTGCTTGGAAGCAATTTTAAAGGAGGTAAAAGTGCAAGGACTGTGGGACAATTAAAACAGACCAAAGCACATCCATATCAAAGAAACATTGACTGTGATTCATACCATGATGACTCTGCATCATCTTTGGGACCCAGAGCCCCTCCTTACAGACAACACCATAGTGATGTGGTACATAAACAGACAAGGGATTATCAGGTTGCACCCTCTCTGCTGGGTGGCAATGATAGCCTGGGATGAAAAACAAAAAGAAAAGGTCGTAGCCAAGATTGCAATCCACTATTTATTGAAGCGCTTTTCATTTGCAACAAGAAAACTTCTTCAGAATAAAATACAATGAATGAAATGTTTCTTTTAACAGTTTTAACAATGTAACCCTCTCTTAAACAAACAGCACCAAGACCAGAAACTTGTGACACCTACATACTAAATAACTAGGCAGAAGTTGGTACAAATTTCATTAAAATCCTCAATTAAAAATATATATATATATAATAATTCCACATTTACTTTAAAAGACTGTATACAAAAATATGAGTAAACAACAACTAATAATTACAAACACAAAAGTCACCTTAATGGGAACTGCCCACCATGAGACAGTTTTATAAGGTGCGTATCCAGTGGCAATCTAGCCACGAAATATTGCAACTTGACCTTCTAGTACTCCAAATAGGGGCTTAAAAAATACATTTAAAAACACATAAAGTACCCTATAACTATTAACAAAAGACATAACTGAAGTAATTTAAAACATTACTGTTAACAATAAAGAAAAAGTGAAAAAAATCACTTAATTTCTACGCAAAATTAGTTGCATGAAGAAATATTTATATAATTCATCTCTCAATATTCAACATGCCTCTAAATAGCGTATATGCTAATTTATGGGAATGGATGATTACCTTATTTATTCGAATTAATGTGAACAAATGTTAGCAATTATATCCTGCAATTCTAAGGGTTCATCTCCTTAAGTGTTTTAGTTTCAATAAGCATTTAATTGAACAGCTATCATTAATGCCTGGATAGTTATAGGTATTCAAGTAAATCTGCCAGTTCTTCGAGAAGTAAATGCATAGGGCCTCCTCTAGCATCTGAAGTGATTTGGTCTATGACTGTATCTAAACTTATGCTTCTTGAACATAGCAATATGTTTTGCTAGCATATTGTCAGTTTTAAATCGCATACCCCCATCTGAACAAAACAAAAATAAAGACAAAGAAAAAGGAAGAGTGACAAAGACAAGACAGACAAAAAGAAAGATAGATATGAAAAGAAAGACTATGGACTTAAGTGCTTCTCTGGCACCAAAAACCCTTTACCCAAACCTTACACAGCATCCTTTCACCACCATCCTTGGTATGTGCTACCTCTCTGGTTCCAGGCCCCTCTTGCATGAAAACAATAATAATTTCAGTGAAGTCCCCAAAGAAGGTACACAGCAGCTGCATGTTGGAGAGGGAGCTTTCAAGATACTTCTCCTCCTGCTCTCATTCAACCTCATCCCTTAGGTCTACAAGGTCCTTCCAGAGTACATCTGATATGAATTGGGACAGGATGGTAAGGGCTTCCCTGAAAGCACAGATTGAAATGGGTGTCATCCCATCCTTTTCTGTCTGCAATGTGGATTGATTTGGCCCAGTATTCCCCCATCAAGCTTGTTCCCTGTCCCAGTTTCTGCAGAGGTGGTTTCAGAGCCATTGTATTGACCATAACCTGTAAGATCAGCCTTAACTGGCTTGCATGCCTTGATGCCAACCTCAGTGCATCCAACTTATCCAACACAAAGACCCATGGAGTTAAGACAGAGTCTCAGGACAGGGCCCCTGACACAGTTTTATCTTCCAAGTCACTTGACACTGTTTTTGGTGTCACAGACTTCAGTGTTTGAGGTCTCAGCTCTGATCCTGATATCAAAGCCATCTAGGTTGTGTGTGTCAGTGCCCCCATTCTCAGCGGTGCTGATATCTACTTCTGTTGGGATCAGTATGGCACCTGATTGGAGGTCTCCAGTACCAACAAACTCTGGGCTGGATTACAACATTATCAAGAGGAAGATAAATTCCCCATCGGGGAATGTGTAGATGCTTCCTTGAGGCCAACTCCTACCCTTGGCAGCCTTCATTCTGTTCCTCAGCCCTCTCATCATCCTTCTCTAGGGGCAGAGCAGGCCTGAAGGTTTTATTCAGTCTCCTGAAGAGGCTCATGTAGAGTCTTCTGGGGAGTTTGATGACTCTCCTTTGGATATATCCATAATGTGAATGTACAAGAGGAGGCACATAGAATCTGTCTCTGAATCTTTTACACCTGACACTGATGCAGAAGAAAGAGATGGTTCCCCACGTCCTCCTCTAGATAATATGTAATTTGGAAATATACTTGAATTGATACACAGGAGAGGGGATCTTGGCCCTTTGACTCTCCCTTCCCAGATGAGAAATATTTCTTAAAGATTTCAGGTCTGCTCTCTCTACCTTTTGGGTGGTACCGCCTTACTAAAAATATAATAGTCCTAGTAGCAGGGAGGGCATGGCAAGAGCCAGACATAACAGAAGCAATTTCCAGAAAACCAGATAAGATCTTCCATCCCCCTAAAGACAGACAATACTGCAGTAAGGGTTGTCTGGTGGACTCCATTATTATGGCAGTAACCACCAAGACACAGCTGTGCAATTACACAGCTGCTAACTATTTTCCAAAACAGGAGCCTTGGTTAATGGACAAAATGAGGAAGTGATCTTGCGTTTCAAGCATGTTTGCTTGAATGCACTAAATCATCTCATATGACTTGCTTTCAAAGAGGTATAGCTGAACAAGCAATTGAACTCTTTGAGAAAACTGGTCACTCTAATGTCTAGGAAACACGTTGAATCTCTGTTGGCTAGGTTATTAACTAATGTCAGTCTCTCCATGACACTGTTATACAATCCAGATGAGGGAGAAGTATGAACAACTGGTGCAGGCTTAACCATGAGCTGTCATGCCCGACATTGTTTATGCAATTTGGTGGACAGTTTGAAGGTGCCCTTTATCAATGTCCCCTTTGATGGCTCTTCACTGTTTGGACCAAAAGTCTAGGAGAAACTTCAGAACAGTGAGCTAGAAGGTAAGTTCTATCTGTGCTCTGAGTTTCATAGGTGAGTACTAGGTAACTGCCCTAAAGGGCCATTTTAAGCCTAGCCAATAACCCAAAGTTAGCATTATACTCTGTACATTATTTCTATGAGTTAAAGATCTTAACATTTATGCCATACTCACCCCTCAAAGATCCTCCAGTAGAAATCAGAAGGGTCCCAAGTCTCTCTAGTTCAGAAAATCATAGTATCCACCCTTTGACTTCTCTTCTTATAGGGGCATCTGTGACAGAGTAGACCCCTTCAATGGACACCGCTCTAGAACAGGGGTAGTCTGCAGAATCAGGGATTTAGAGGTGCCTTTTCTGCAAAGCAACTTCAATGTCCCTGAAGTCTTGCCCAACTGCTCTGCTCTGGAAGCAGCCAGGGACTGGTTATCTCTTCACTTGAATGCATGGATGGCCCTCTTGTAGGGCAAATAGGTGAGAAGAAGAATATAGAGGGAATATACAATTAACTTTGCATTAATCCCAAAGCAACAGTTGCTGCTTTTCCCAGATTTCCCATTGCACCAATATAAGACAGCAAAAAAGGGAGATCACTGCTGTCATGGAAAAAGAGGCTTCCAAGAGGTCCCACCAGACCAGAGATGTCTGAGATCTTTTCTAGATTCTTTTTAGTTCAAAAAGCAATGGACCTCAGAACACTAGTAGATTTAAGTGCCCTAAATCAGCATGTAAAAAAGACCCATTTCAGGAAGGTTATGGTTTAACCAATTTTGCCCTGCCTACATGCAAATGACTGGCTGCTGTCAACAGACCTTTGGGACACCTGCTTCCATATCAAGATTGCCAAGGAGTTCAGGAAATAATGATTGGCTCCAGCTGGAAGCATAGTTTATCAGTTTTGAGCCTTGCCCTTCAAACTCACTACAGTTCCTTGGGTGTTTACTAAGTGCATACGCTAGTTGGCAATTGCAAGGTAAAAGGTTTGGTCCTGACCACTGGTCAATTCCTGTGTGGAGTTTACATGTTCTCCACATGTCTCAGTGGGTTTCCTTGCTCTTCCTAAACTCCTCCCAAAGAGATGCTTGGTGTTTCCACCTCAAACTCACTCAGAAAATTGAAAGAAGTCATTGGCAGTTGCATAAACTCTACACACCACCTGTTGGTGGAAGAGTTGTATAGACCAACCTCTTTACACATCAACTGTGTTGTACAGTATCCTCTAGATAGGAGTAAACAGACCACAGCCTACATGCCATGTCAAGGTCAGCCAGCTGATGGTGTAAAATTGACTCTAGGTGAATTGGTCATGTTGACTAATGTCACCAAAAATTGGGCATGGTCATGGACTTCCAAGATGGCTGCACTCTGATCAACAGCTTAATTTCAGCTCTTCCAGTGTGTTCTGCCAGTTTTAGTAAACTTCAATTACTGATTTGTAAGCACACTGCCTGGATGCCAGCAAATAAAAAACTTAAGACAGCCCAAAAGAAAATCAGCTAGAAAATGTGAAGAGAAAACACCTACTGAATCCTGAAACTGTTAAAAAAAAAAGCATTTCATATTACAGCTTTGGTACAATAGATGGTTTCCAATAATTTAGAGGAAAAATAAACCAGCTGTGCTCAGAGCTGATTAAAATAAATAAACACTGAAGGAGTATATTAATTCAAATAAAAGGCTGGAGAAATGGAAGAAGCTTTAAACAGCTATATAGATGAACTGATAAAACTGCAAAAATTAGAGGAGGAAATCAAGAAAAGGCTGGCTGAGTCTGAAACTGCTTAAGAAGAGCTGTTTCAAAAATGGTAGAGTTAGAAGACAGAACCTCCATAGTACACATGTACGGCAAAATGCAAGGCCAAAACACCAAAAGCAAAAAATAAAAAACAGCCAGCATAAAAAACGGTGGATGTAGTAAACGGTTTAATATAACAATTATTAAAACCAGTACAGGAAAACTTGCATACTGGTTTCAGCCAAAGCCTTCTTCAGTGAAAAATACAAAAACTGGAATTGTAAAACACCCCACACAGTCACAAAATATATATCTAAAAAATCAGACACCCCCTCTTCCACCAATCAAAGTACATCATTTAACCCAGGAGAAAATAAAGCTCCTAATTTAATCATCCAAAAATGTTCTTTCTGGTTTAAAATGTTATGCCAACCCAACTTATTATACCCCTTGATACAAATATGATGAATAGCAGTAAATCTGAATGTTGCCATAGAATGCTGCAAAAGATGTTTATATAAAGCATTAGACATTCTTTTATTATGAATAGCACTTAAATACTCAGAAATATGCACCTTAAACTGTCTAGATGACTGTCCTATATAAAAAAGCAGAACAGTGACACTCAACTAAATAAATAATCCATTCAGAAACACAGTTAGCAAAACATCTAATATCATAATAAAACAGATGTATTAGCAGATGAGAATTGTTTTATTTTTTACAATATGTTTGCAAGCTGTACAGTGGCCACAAGGAAAGCAACCTGGCAAAGGTACACCTTCAATAGATCACTGTCTGTTGGCATCAAAATGAACAGTTTTTTTAAAATGATTTAAACATTTTTCAGTAGTTTTCTCCCTCCTAAAGGTGAACATGCAATGTGTAGGCAACATTTTTGCTAACTTATCAGTCAACAGTGTTCCCCAATGCTTATTGATTAGGTCGCAAAACTGTCTGGTATTACTTCCAAAACTAGTAATAATCCAAATCAAATTTTATGGTCCTATTTTTTACAGATCTTATAACTTAATAAGGTGGCCCTATTAGCAGATTGAGCAAAACAACGAGCTTGATCTATAACAGAAGCATTCGTTTAGTTTTATTTAAAGATAGCCTGTGCACATTTTCTTAAGGCTAAAATTGAATGTTTTCTGAAAGCATACAAGCTGTTTTTCATGCCTGAGAGGAGAATAAAGATAATTCAAGAACAGATGTCAGTTAGTGTACATAGAAACACAGGATGTAACATGCACCTTAACATAAATAACCTTAATGTTTGGTTAGGTAATGCCTGTGGGTGCAGCTGTTAAGTCTAGGTTTTGCTGTTTACATGTTTGCACTTCCTCAGATGCTTCTTTTTCCAAACAGATCATAGTGTCTTGATCTATATACTGTTTTTCAAAAATCTGTTGTATTAATGAATACAATTTTTTATTTGAAGCTTCTGACAGTTTTTCATGTGGAAGTATTTTCCTTTCCTCTAATTTATATCTTAATCTCTTTGTATATCCTCTATCTGGAAATTCTGAGCTTTTTGCATAATAGTAACAATACATAATTTCTTTCTTTCTTATCCTCAATAGTCCACTCTGTCATCTTTATGGATCTTCTTTGGCCCATCAGTTTTTGTGATTTGTGTGGACTGAGCTTCCTTCTACAACAGGGGGGCTATCCTCCCCATGGGCCTTGCCTGGCCCCATTGTAGGACTGTTTCCATATTTTGAAGATTCTACACTGTCATTTTTTCCAGTCCTGGCACCAGTGCACCTACCAGGATTGAACACTTTTTTATACTGGGTCTTGTGTACCCAACCATCTTTTTTTTTGTTTTTAACTTACTTATATATAAATACTGTCTATATATCAGTGTTGCCTTGGTGAGATTTTGTGAAAAAACATTGTCCACCTCGTGAAGGTACTCATCAAGACTTGAGGATGAATTAGATTTCAGCACTACTACTCTCCTTTGCTTGCTGACTTTTCATCTCTCCATTTGGACCCCGAAGGTCCATAATGATTCTTTCCATGGCCTTACAGATGAAACTAGTCAAGCTTATGGGTCTATAATTTTCAGGGTGGGTTGATGGTCCCCCTTTGTGCAGAGATATTACTGTTGCTGTCCTCCATTCCACCACAGCATAGCCGGTTTGCAGTCTGTAGTTAAACAGGGATCCAAGTGGGTCTGCTAGGTCATGTTTTAAGTTGTTTAAAAGGCAACCTGGGATGTTGTCTGGTCCCACTGATGCTGTGCTTTTGGACTTGGAGAGTGCTGAGATGATCTGCTGTCTTGATATAATAGGCTGAGGAATGGTGGCAGGTATACTTTGGGGGGTGACTGGAGGGGACAGGGAGGTGACGTTTGCTCCAAATCTGTCAGCTAACAGGTTGGCTGCTACCTCCAGCTGAGTATGGGTATTGCCATTCACAACTAGTTCAGTGCATAGCCAGGTATTCCTTTTTAGAATTTGGACATAGTTAAAGAATGCCTTGTGATTATCCTTAGCTAAGGAGGCTATTTTTGCATCATAATTAGCTTTGGAGGACTTGACAAAATCTCTACTTTGTTTGTTTAAGCTAGAGAGGGATTTCTTCCTCTGCTGATCTAGTTCCCTTTTGTTCTTTGACATTAGTTTCTTTCTCTTTTTGTATATCCAGTTTATACAAGCAATCCACCAGTGTGGCTTGTTTTTTCAGCAAGACCCGGTTTTAATCTTGTCAGATACAGCTGATTCTATAAAACTGCTTAAGTGGTTATACAGGGCATTGGTGTACATCTTTGCATAGGAGTCTGTGTTATCTGCCTAGCTTTGAATCTTCTTATACCATCACTTAGTAGAAGGTAATTTGTCTTTGAAAAATTCTTAAGCATTTTTGAGCTTGATGGGGTATTTGGTCATATAATTACATCGAACAAGACTGATTTATGGTTCATAAGTGTTTAATAGGCTAATGACCACAAGGGCCTTTTTAAGCCTAGCCATGATCCCAAATCTCTGAAGTGTTTTGGTACCCTTGACAAGTGTAAGCAGGGGCATGGTAGATGAAACATTTACAAGCAGTTTCCTGGGAAATGAACCATTTACACTCTGCCTGTGTCTGTTGGAGACATAGGTGCCAAACCAGGGATGAATTTCCTGTTCCCCATCCAGTTGTCCAAGTTACACTTGAAATGGGTTAGGGAGGAACTCTGCTTTACATGGATGGGGAGCCTGTTCCAGAGACGGGATAGTTTCTAGGATACATACCTATGTCTCCAGCAGATCCTATTTATATCACAGGCAAGGTTTAAGTCTTTAGAACAGGTAATCCTGGTGCTGCTTGTTTTGTGAATATGCAGGAGGTCCATTAGAGTTGGGTCTGACAATGTCCTGTATGCCAGGCATAGATCTCCCCTCAGCAGCCTGTAGGAGACCGAATACAGGGATAGGGCCTTGAGACAGTCTGCATAGAACTGGTTACACCCTGTATTCTTTTAGTGAGGAACCTCTGTGGACATTCCAGTTGTTGAATATGCCTGGTTAGATGTATACCAAAGGGGCATTGTACTCAGTGACAGGTCTGATGAATGCCATATACAGTGAAACAAGGACTTCCTTGGACTTAGATGCCATACCTTTGTTTATAAGTTAGCCCAGTTTTACCAAGGAGGACATCACGTGGGATGCAATCCCATGTTAGTGAGTACTATATCCAGGATATTTGAGTGTTTTGTGGGTGTGCTGACTAGCTGTTCCAGTGCATTTGCATTAACAAAGTCTAAGAACCTCTGAGCCAGTATGTTTTTGGTCTTGAATGTTTCCCAGTGAATGGTAGGATAATTAAAATCACCCATAATTAAGGTGCTGGGTTGTATGGTAAATAACTCCAATAAGTCCAGCTATGTGGTATGCTTTTCATGTTTCATGTTTGGGGACCTATAGCTAGCTATGATGTGGTAGGAGGCTTTGCTTATAATTAATTGGACATGGAGTAGCTCAAGACAGTTATACTGTTTGACCAGTCTTGAGGTGTACTTATCCTTATTGAAGATGGATACACCTCCTTTGGTTCTTTTGTGTTCGGTTTGTAGTCAGGCACTGTAGTCCTGCATGGCTGAGGTGCGAGGTGCTTTCCATGTCTTTGAACTATGTCTTGGTGACTGCACAGATGTCAGAATCTTTGAATGTGAGGAGTGCTTCATGGGAGTGCAGTTTCTTGTCTAGACTCCTAGCTGTAAGCAGCAGTACCTTAAATGTATCTAGAGAGGATTTTGTTATGTTGGTAGGTTGGTTAATTTGACACTGCCTAAAAAAGGCACAAGAGGGGTGGCTAATGTCTTTGCCAGTATCCGAAAGCCTAGAGGAGACAGTTGCAAACCATCTCTGGCAAACCAACATGCCCTATTGACCATGTCTTCCCAGGATGACAGATATTGGATTCCCCTTGGACTGACACCAGAAGCTAAGCTGATTATTAAAGTCAATAATTTTTTGTTTGTATTTTGGCATCATCCTTGAATGCTGCTTAAGGCTAGGCTGTGCCTGAGAGACATAATCTGAGAGCTCAGTCATGTCTTTCTTCATATAGTTCAATGAAGTATGTTTCATGTCATTCACCTTCACATGGACTATGACTGAGTTGGTATACATGCATTTGATCAACGGCCAATGTCCGAACGCGAGCATGTCGAAAGCAGAATCCCAAGATCACAAAATGTCGAATCTGCAGATGCCGAACCCTGGATTACCGAACGCCAGCCAGGCTACTATTCCCCCTTCTTGACCCATGATAGCGCTTGTTGCGGCAGTTGTGTGAGCGGGAATTTCAAATTCGACACTGAGTGTGACATTACGAGCGTTCCTGCCTACGAGTTTCGACATTTCGGTTCAGAATTACGACGGATTGACATTTGGTTGCATGACCAAATGCATGTATTCCGACTGAGTCACACTGGTACTTGTGGTTGAGTGACTTGAGTACTTGAGTAAATACACAGATCCTGACACCTGACAGGCAGCTAACCGTAACCTGCTTGTGAAAAACTGAGGGGCTGCCAACCTAGCCAGATAGAATTTCATAAATAATTCTATGTCGTTGTAAATATTAATATGATCCACAGGCTTGTGTAACAAATGTAAGAAAACTGTGTTATGTTCTGAGCTTCAGAAATGTAACCACAGTGCACTCTGCTGAAAGAAGACTGATGAATAAAGCATTTTATGACTGTTTGATCTCAAGCTAGGAGACAAGATGTCTGGGCTAGGAAATTCTTTATATTGTTTTAAGACAGAGATAATTACTAGGTTTTACATGTAAAGTGTCTTTTATTGCTGTGGCTTCCTGGCAGGTGCAGATTACAAAAATAAATGTTAAAATTTTAAGTTCTGTGAGCCTGGAAAACTTAAGTAGAAGTGTCAAGAATGATGTAATCTGAAATGACTCAGCAGTAATGTGTATTATCAATTTAAGACTTTCTCAGGGAGAAAGATTTAATATTTTGTATTTATCTTCAGAGGTGACAACAACTCACCAACACTTTGCCTTGTAAGTAGAATTTAGAACATAGTTTCTCTTAAAGACAGATTGGAATATAGCCAGATTGTCTAGCTGTTTTCTATATTTATGTCAGACTATCCTATAATATTGTTTTAAAGTATTTTCCTGTGATTTCTCTCTATTAGCACTGTGTTGAATTGATGAGTATTGTCTTGTGTTTTTATTATTTATTATCAGATATTTTTAAACATTTCAACTGTGACTGTTTTGTGTAGAGATAATTTAAGCTCTGAGAGTACTTGCATGTATTTGGTGATACTGTATAAGCCACTCCAATAGTTTTAGCCCTGGGTTACACTTACTATTTGGATAACAGTAATAGTACACAGTGGAACTGGTCACCCTTTGGGAAGGGCCTTATAGTAGCTGATAAGTAGTTGTTGGTGGCAATGATTTCTACCTTATAGTCTGGGCCGGAGGGGGAATAGCTGGAGAACCTGTGCCAGCCTACCCCAGGAGTGTTTATGTGTTTGTATATAATTCATATTTCAAAGTGTGTGTGTGGGTGTGTGTGTGTGTGTCAGCTACTTAGGCAGGGACATGAAACACTGGTTGGACAGAGAGGGTGCTGGAGGTTTTGGCTTGACCACTCTGTTGAGATCTGAACCCTATAGCTGTGCCAGTGGGGAGTCTTATTGGCTATCTGGAGAACAAGGGAGAAACCAGCCCCAGACTGACTGTGATCTCTGTGTGCTCTTAAGGGAAATTGTACTTTACTATGTGTGTACTTGTTATTCTTCCCAATGTGCATGCCCCTCACTGGTGCTAGTGGTGAGGATTGAGGCTCCTTGATTACTGGGCCAGTGCACTGGCGTCACACTGCTCATTATGCAGCTTGGTGAAGGGAACATCCTTGTGCCTCAAATGGAGTCACCTATGACCAATACATTAGGTTTTGTGGTATTACACCTTATGGACTTATTTGTTGAGACACTGGTGTGTGTGCTATTATGTGTTGTGGTTGTTTTTTGCATTATGTGTGTAAGTAGTTTCCATTTGGAAGGCCTCTGATCTTTTGATAAGTTACTTGTGAGTACCTCTGCATATGTGGGTTTCTGTGCCATGTCCATATTTAGTGTGTATGTGTGTGTGTGTGTGTGTGTGTGTGTGTGTGTGTGTGTGTGTGTGTGTGTGTGTGTGTGTGTGTGTGTGTGTGCTGACAGCCTGTTTGGCATTTGATTTGTCCTTATGTGAGAGTTTTGCCTGCAATGTCATAGTGTAAATACATCTGTCACAAAAAGTATTTGTTTGTTTCAGGGGTTAGTGGTTGTCAGTATACATGAGATAGTCACTACATTGCCTAAAGATGCCCTTGTCTATCAGGCTGGCCAGAGAGATGATGGGAAACTGCCCATCCATGATAGCAGGCTCTTACTGTATGTTTTATTAGGGAAGGAAATTGGTTAATTTGACAGGAATGTGCTGGTAGCGCCAAGACTACAAGAGAGACCTGTGCTTCTTGTAGGCCAAGGTTGATCAATAAGGTAGTGCTGTTCAGTGCACAAGTGAGTTCCTCCTAGAGCAGCAGAAAAGCTTGGAAGAGAGCAGCAGAAAAGCTTGGAAGTGTTTCACTGTCAGGTTTTAGAGCAAAACTGAGCTTCTGGGTTTTTGCTTCTATACAGGGCACTGCTAACTGCTGCTGTGCAAAGAGCAGCACAATGCAAATGTGAGGCTTAAATATGAGCAATGAGAAACAAGTTTTAAGCTAATTACCAATCAGGAAAGAATACAATAAGCCTTCCACCAGCAATCACCAATCAGGACAGGTTAGATTAGCACACTTCTGCCACAAAGGTGCAGAAAAACACATTATTAATGTAGAATGGCTGGCTGGGAGCCCAAGTTTAACAAGACCACACAAACTACCTACAGCAGCCTTCCAACTAACAGATACAATGTAATATAATGCAATTAACTACTTAAAGCAGCAGCAGACAGTACAGTTTTTTTGTTGTTTTGAAAGTGATAAAATGCAGTCACAGTACAGAACAGAAGTGCAAAAAAATACTTTTAACCCTTTTGTGTGCTTCCCAGGTCAGATAAACTAGGTAAATACCTACTGCCACTCGATGAATAATCCTATTACTCCTAAAGTAAAAGCACAGTAAAGGAGTGTCCAGAGTGAAATGCTACCACAAACAAACTTAAATATACGGATACAGCAGTGTACTTTAAACAGCTTATGAAAATGTGATTATTCAATAAAAGTACTTTACTTTGTATAAATGAGCCAAGAGCCACTCAGTTGTACAGAATTTTTAATGGGACTAAAAACAAGATAAGCTGATTAATAAGCCCTCTAGCCAATAAAACTACATGGAGAAATCTCAAGGGTTTCTCCAACCTAAACAGACCAGGCTACCTCACAGTCCACTAGATGGAAAATCCACTGATAGAGTATAGGTTCATTGACAGGACACAGACTAGAAAAGCAAAGTCACTTGGCTTGGGATTCACAGTCTACTACTAAATGGGAGGACAAACTAGAAATTGTGTGAGAATTGTGGTGAGGGAGAATCTTCTGAAGCCAGTAAGACATATTGATGATAAAGGAAAAGCAAACAAATAGTGCCTTCCATTATCTAAGCAGACCTCATCTGGCTATAAAGTAGTATTTACAAATATCGAGATGTCTTCAGACAAGAAGTAGCTTTGAGAGCCCTCCTTTAATTTTTAACCATCTTTCTGTTGTGTGATACTGCAAACGATCTTTCCACTACTATATTATTTTGGAGAATGAGGTACTTAAACAGGGACACTGCTAGTCTTTTTTCCTGTTAACCATGAGATTTTAGACTGGTGAGGTGAGATTTTTCACAGAGGCATATTAGTGATAGACTTGTGGCAATCTGACTCCAGTGTAAAAAAAGGACAGTATTTTTATTCTCAGCGTATGCCCCACAGCAGCTTGCTATAATAAGGAAATGAATGCATTCAGAGAGCAGTTGCAGGACCTACTAGATAAAGCAAGACAACATGTGTTGTTGTTGATAATGGGAGGCCTGAATACTCATATCTGAACTCACAGAACAAGTTATGATGATTTCCTGGGTCCACTTGAATAGGGCAACAGGAATAGAGAATGAAATGCCATTTTAGACTTCGGTTTGGCAAGTGGCTTGATGGTCCAGTAAGAGAGACATTTACAAGATCACAGAGTGGCCAACATGCTACTAATATAGGTGTCCTCATTTTTTATTTTATTTTTATTTATTGAATATTTTGTTTACCGGGAAAGTCCGACTTTGAACGAAATCAATTTTCAGCGGAGGCCCGGGGAGAAATGCTCCAGATGCATGTCTTTGTGATGTGTGAGGAAACTGGAGCACCCAAAGGAAACCCACACGAATGCAGGAAGGACATGCAGACTTCACACAGAAGGCACCCCAGGTGAGAATCAAGCCGCATAACCTCTTGCTGTAAAGTGACAACACTACTGCTGCACCACTGCGCCAGTGATAAAGAAAGGACAGTGGGGTGGAATCAGAGATTGCATAGTCATTCCCACTGAAACTGCAGTGGTCAGACAAGGCTCTAAGGTCAACAAAGACTAGTGTGAAGACTTGGCAGTTGGCTTGAGTGAAAAACACAAGTTCAAGGATGCACTTAAGGCTCTAAAACTATAGGAAAATAAAGGAAATAGGAGGAGTGAAAGAAGAATCTTAGCATCTGAAAACAGCATGCACGAAGACTATAGCTATCAGACATCATTCCTAAGTAATGTGAGCAACAAAGTACCCATCAATCCAAACGTCAGCAAAGGTAGATGGAAGGAGTATTTCTAGCAGCTTCTGAATGAAGAAAACCCCATAGAAGCTGCACAGCCTATGGTGAAAGAGAAGAAAACAAAAAACAACTCACCCTAGAAGAAGTAACAGCAGTGCTAAGGAAAATGAAATCAGGGGAAGCAGTAAGCTTACATGTCTAAAGAGAGTACTGACAATAGTATGGAGAGAAAGGCATATCCCAGATGACTGGAGAATAAGTATTTTAGTGCCAATGTACAAGAACAAAGTGGACATTCACAACTATAGCTGTATCATACTCCTGTTACACTGCCTAAAAGTGCTGGAAAGGATGATTGTTAAATAAATATGTAGAGTAGTAGAAAGTGAGACAGGAGATGAGCAGTTTGGATTCAGATCAGCATACAGCACAACTGACCCTTTGTTTGCAGTGAGACAGATAGCAGAAGATAGAGATGAAGAAAGAGTCCAACTTAGAATTCCTAGATTTTGAGAAAACATATGACAGGATCCCAAGAAAGATGATTTGGGCAATCCTGTGAGGGTTCAAAGTTCAAGAAACATTGATAGAAACAGTGCAGGTTATGTACAAGGAATGAATGACACCAGTATGAACAATGTTCATACTCACAGAGGGGATCTCATTGGGGGTAGGTGTGCATCAGGGTTCAGCTCTGAGCTCACTGTTTTTCATACTGGTAATGGACTACATTAGGAAATAGGTCAGGGTGAATGGCTCAACAAAGCTGCTATATGGAGATAAATGTGGTATTACAAACAGACTCTGAACAAGAATGTCAGAAAATGATAGGGAATGGAATGCAAAACTGAAGGCATATGGGATGAAACTGAGTACAGACAAGGCAGTTATCATTAGCAGAAAATGGGAGAAAGAAGAATCTGAAAACTGAGAGAAAAGAGAAAATAGTAGAACAGGTTAACTGTTTCACATATCTGGGAGGCATGGTTGAAGTGAAGGCAAGTCTGATTGAAGAGGTCAAAATAGAATCAAGGGGTCTGCAGCCATCTGGCACAGAGTGTTAGAGGTAGTGTGTGACAGAAGAGTGCCATGCCAAAGAAGCTAAAAAGTAAGATGTAGAAAACAATGGTAGTACCAGCACTACAGTATGGTACAGAAACCTGGCCAGTGAAGGTATATCATTTGAGAAAGCTATAGAGGTGATAGAAATGAAATGCCTGAGATGGGTGGTGGGATGCACACTGTGGAACAGGTGAAGAAATAAGGACATCAAAACAGAAGCCAAATGCAGAGAACATCAAAGAGAACAGATTACAGTGGTTCAGGCACCTCTGCAGGAAAGCAGAAGACAAGTTGGTGAAGAAGATTTGGGAGACGCAAGGAAGAAGGCAAAAGCTGCATGTATTGTGTGAGTGAAGATCTGTGACAATCAAGCATTACAATCAAAGAAGGTTGGGGAGGGTCATTGAATTAAGAGAGATGGTGTGACTTGACACAATACCCTGAGCCAATGTTGAAAATGGGAAAAGAGGATGATGGGGTAAATGCAGCTCATCCGTGACTCTAAATAACTTCTGTATTTCCATATCTAGATGATTGGATCCTAGCTGCAACAATAAGGAGTCCCTTATAACTGCTAGGGATTGCTTGATTCACTTATGCCTGTCCTTACGTATATACATAAGACAGGAAAAAATCTCAGCTTCTACCATCTCAGACATTAGTTTTCCTTGGTTGCCATCTGAAACAAAATTGTGCATAGTAAAGTTGCTGAGCAAAAGGCTCCCATCCTTAAGGGCAATGACATCTTCTCTTCTGAAACATCCATTCCCTCAGCTACTCTAGTTTTAAAGGTTCTCAGATTGATGGCATGTTTTAATCCCTCGTGTATAGCTTTACATGAGGGCAGTGCAATGGACTGTCAGTGTATGGTGGCCTCTTCTATTCAGTGCTATGAAAACTCCAATTTGTCTGCAAACACATCATATAAATGTAAGATAAAGTCTCTAATGGTTCCTCTGTGGAGACTGTCTGCACCACCCTCCATCAGCCATGGTCACAATGGATGCCTTCTGTCTATAATGGGAGTGGCATATTAAGGGGATAATGATACAAGGTACATAGAGTTAGAAGAGCCAACCTTCACATCAGTATCCTGGAGATGAGGGCAGTTCTTATGTTGTGGGTCCTTCAGAACTGCTGTCTTCCAGAAAGGAGTAAAATTCACTTATACAACACATCAGTAGTCTGATACATCAACAAGCAAGGGGGAGCCAGACCATATCCTCTATACAGAGAGGCCATGATGCTGTGGCAGTGGGCAATATCTTCACTGAGCTTTCTCATGGCAATGCATATTTTGGGATGAGTTAACTAGCTAATGGACAGGCATAGCTGATCCATTTTAATATGTTATGAGTGGTCCCTCAAACCTACAGTAGCACAAACATTCTTGATCTGCTAAGGACAGCCTTGCTGTTAATCTCTTTACTTCTCAGTCCAATATCAAATGCAGACTACTTTGTTCTTAGCCCACCACAGTTAGTCACTGAGGCATATTGTAGTCTGTCAGTGGCCTCTTAGATTTCTTTATGCCTTTCCTCCTTTCCCTGTGATCACATAGTTTCTGCAGAAAGCCTCTCTGTGTGAGACTAAGATTATCTTCATTGCACCCTTCCGGCCCAGGAAAATATGTCTCCTTTCATTGCAAACTGACCTGAAGAAGCAGTCCTTACTTCTTGATCCACTACCAGATATTTTGTCCCACCCATCCAGTCAGCCTCACCTGCACATCCACTCCCTCAAACTGACAACATAATTTTTCCAATTCCAGTATCACCTTTTGCCCTACCCTTTATCGATGAGTTGTCCAGATTCTTTCAGCCTCTCAAAAAGAATCTGTCCACAAGATGTACAAGACCAAGTAACATTTTTTTTCAAGTAGGTCTCTAATCTAGGATTAGACCCTTTCTCTGTCTACATTCATTCCATTCTTCAAATTTTTCTCAGTGTTTGATGCTGATTCTAGTTATTCTATAATTAAGGTTCAGTTAGCAGCCATATCTAAGGTTCATACAGGATATCTATCCTCCTCTTCCTAACAGCAGAAAAACTGTGTGAAGTGTTCCTCAAGGGAGCCTTCCTGTTACATCCTGCATCAAAGATGCACCATCCTCCATGGGACCTTACGTTTGTCCTGTAAACATTAACCCTTCCACCTTTTAAACCATCTTCCTCAGTCAAAATGAAATTCCTCTCCTGGAAAAGATTATTCCTGGTAGGTATTCCACCATAAGGAAAATTTCAGAATTATATGCACTTTCTTCAGTATTTCAATTAGTTTTCTACAAAGAAAGAATTTCATTAAGAATCAGTCCTATCTTCATTCCAAATATTCCTTTGGAATCCAACCTCAACCACCCCATTCATCTTCCAGTCTTCTTTCCAAACCATTCTAACAGAAGCAAATACCGTAGTTGTCAGTAGTCAATTATGTTTCTGTCTTTGTCATGCAAACTCTATCAGAAAAGATTCACAACTCTATTTCTTTTGCTCCTTCCGGACTTGGATAAAAAGTATCCAAGATAGCATTGCCAAGATGGCTTTCAGTCTAACTTTCACTTTCAACTCATGAAACAAGCATTTACCTAAGCCTCTCTCAACCAGGTCAGTATCAGTATCCACTGCCTCCTTCAGAAATTCTTCAGTAAATTACATTTGTGCAATAACAACTTTGTCTACTTTGCTTACCTTTTGAAAACATTACAAGCTAGACATTATCTGCAGAGCTATATCCTCCTCCTATGGAGCTACCATTCTGAAGGGCATCCTGTCAAAATTCCTCCCATGAAATTTAGCAGCTTGGCATTCTATCCCATCAGTGAATTCAGACAGACTGGATGAAATAGAATACAGATATTATGTACTTATCATAATGCTGGACCCTTTCCATCCCTAGTCCATCTAATTCGACAAACTGTCCTTCTTTCCTCCTTCTAAATTATTACCATTCATATCCCAATGCACCTAATGCACCTATGTTGAACCCTGTCCTCCTCATTAAATCCACTTCTACATTCTCTACCTATGTTTTCCTGATCTAAATTAGCATTAAACTCAATTTGAGGCAGGATGGAGGGAGAGGTGCATTATGGGAGCAAGGGAGGAGCTTGAGGTTTGGGTGCTTGATGGAGAATTGAGAGGTTGGATCTGCAAAGCAGCTTATATTCTACCAACTCAGTTTGGACAGGCAAGGGGGAAAAGGATCCAGTGTTGTGGTTAAGAGCATAATTTCTGTTTGTGTTATCAATATGGATTCATGAAATTCATCTCTCAATATTCCCCCTTGGTGCGAATTTCTTGTATCCATTTTTAAAGTCTCAAAAAGTCTAATCAAACAATAATTCTTTTTAAAATACTTTTATTGAATTATCACTTAAGATGTAGGCAAACATACATTTATATAAAAGAAAAAAAACATATTAACGTGTTCTTGGTTACAAACATTATACACATTTTTGTATAACTATATCAATCCAACATTACATAAATTGCTCAGTTCCTGCCTTTCCTTAAATCTAACTCCTCCTGCAAAACATTATGCTGCATGTAGTTTTTCCCACAACTTCCATTTTTCTAAGTAATTTGTTCCTAGCCTTTTCTAAAGATCCCACTTCCAGTTCTTTGATCTCTGTTACAATATTCAATACTTCAAATTCAGTTGGATTGCACATTGATTTTCATAGATACAATCCATTTGCTCATCCAATATTTCTGACAGAGTACTCTAGGGAATTGTTTAAAAAAAAAAAATCTTCTTCTTCCTTCCCTTCTCTCTTTTCATCAAAACCTCTGTTCAGAAAACACTGTTCTAAGAAATTACTCTGTTTATCTAGTTCAACACTATTGTGACATAAGTAAACTGTTTCTCCACTCTAGGGAATTGCTGAAGTCTGCTAACTTATTACACTCTCAAAACATATGACCCCAGTTACTTCTTTCTTCCCCATCACACTTCCAACATTTGCCATCTATCTGAGGAAAAATTCTTTGGGGTCTGCTTGGGGTGTAAAACGCCTATGCAAACACTTCCTATTAAAATTCCTAAATCTTCTGTTGCACACTTGGGAGACGTACATTTGTCTTCCAATTGTCTTTTTGTGAATTACCTACCCAATCTCTCTTCCCAATCTTTTCTAACCTCCTCTGATTAGTTCCTATAGTTATTGTGCAATATTTTATATGTCCTACTAATTTTCCCTTTTATTACAGCAGCTTCTATCCTAGATTCAACTAAAAACTTTACTAGAGCGTGTCTTTCACTTAAGATTCACCTATTCCTTCTCTTTGCCTATACTCTGATATCAGTCCCAGATAGGGAAAGCAGTCTCTAGCCTGCACTCTAAATGACTTCTTGGCCTCTTCCCATTTTATTGCCTTTCTATCTAGTTATTGGTCCCTTTTCCATTTTTCTGAAATAAATTCTAGCCCTGTTTTGCCTAATCTGTGTACCCCTAATTGTTGTTATCCTTATCTGCAAAAATCTCCTTTCTCCATTTTAATGTCGGCTTAGTTAGAATAATTTCTGATACTTTATCAATATAATATTCTGTATGGCTGTTGTTATTCTCTTTAAGAATCTGCATCCAAAATCCCACTCTTTCCTTATTTCTTGTATTTCTTGCCTGTTTCATCATCATCCCTTTCCACTTTAAATTATTGCTTTCTGCTTGTGTTATGTATATGAACCTTAACTGTGTCGCTCTAAAATATCCATTCAAATCAGATAATCTTAAACCACCTTGTTCTGTTGGAAGGATCAGCTTATCCCACTTGCCCCTTGCTCTTTTTCCCTCCCAGATAAATTATTTCAACTCTTTAGTTATTATTGGCCCAACTTCTCTTCTGGGTGATAAAAAGATGCCTGACCTGTATATAAACTAAAGGGACTAAAACATTTTCGCTGCTTGTATCTCTCTATCCATATCCATAAACAAGAGCTTCTAGTTTGTCAGTTTTTGTACCACGTTTTGTTTAGTCTCTTCCCAAATATCCTTAGCTGCTACAGCAGAACCCTTTTTTAATCCATACTCCAAAATGCTTCATTTTATCATGTTCCCATAAATATGGGCTTTGATGGACCAATTATTCTGTGGGTACACAGTTTACAGTTATAGCCTTTGTTTTATCTTCATTCATTTTGTATCCCAGTAAGGCATGGAACTGT
The DNA here is from genome assembly GCF_019279795.1 of Protopterus annectens. Taxonomy (NCBI): domain Eukaryota; kingdom Metazoa; phylum Chordata; order Ceratodontiformes; family Protopteridae; genus Protopterus; species Protopterus annectens. Next base: position 125,053,650 of record NC_056727.1, read on the forward strand.
TTTAAGAGGTTCTGCAACACTGAGATATCCTTTTCTGGTTCTGACTTGATTAACATACCAATTATATAATTGACTGTCTTATATTTGTTGCCAATTACTCTAAATATAATTCAAATAACAAAGGGGAAACATGACACCTCTGCTTGGTTCCTCTTTTCAGATGCAACTTATCAGAAAGTAACCCTCCCACTTTCATTTTTGCTCCACTCCCTCATACATCCTCCTAATTAATCTTAATATTGCATCAGGGAATGCAGATGCTTCCATTGTCTTACTCATAAAATCCCAGCTTACTCTGTTGAATGCTTTCTCTGCATCAAGACCCACTAACAACAGTGGTATTTTCTAACACTCTGCTTCCCTCTGGATCATCATTGTTCTATTAATGTTATCAAATGTTTGCCTGCCTTCCACAAAACCACACTGATCCATATCTATAAATTTTGGCAACACCTTTGCCATTTGTTTAGCTTTTATAGACATAAACACTTTATAATCATGGTTTAAAATTGAAATGGACTTATATGAAGCTGGGTGTGACGGGTGTCTACTGTCTATAGGTATTATAGCCACCTCAGCTTTTCCAGGATGCTGGTCTTCCCCTCCTTTTAAAATAGTGTTAAATACTGTTAAACAAATCATTCTAGATCTTTATCACTTTCTTCCACCCTAGCTTCCAAATGTCTGCAGAAATACCATATATTCCTGGAGACTTTCCTGCAGATTGATTGTATGCCACTATTTTTATCTTATCTCCTCCTATCTTAACTGTTAATTGCTGAGCCCCCTCTATCAATAAAAGTGGCATACTTAAGTCTTCCATAAATATTTCCATTTGTGCTCTTTCTTAATTTCCACATTTCTCTTTTTTTATACAGATTTTCATAAAATTGCTAAAATATCTCTAATAACTCTACCAGGATCTTTGGTTACTTTGCTGCTATAGGCTCCCTAAGTTTAGGCAACAGGAAGTGGAATGGGCTGTTGCCAAGTCATTGTGCTAAAAGTTTTTGTGCTCTGGAGTTATTATAAAAAAGTTGCTTAACAGCAACCTTTCTAAACTCATGCATATTATCCACATACTTCTCTTTAGCACTTTGCAGTTGCACCTCTTCTTGTTCTGTGAGATTCTCCTTATTATGCGATAATTTAACCTTTGTTAGCCCCTGTAAATAATTCCTGTTGCTTGTTAACCATTTCTATTTTTCTTTTATGTTACCCTATTATTAAACTCCATTTTCATCTCACCTTCATTCTTGCTGGTTGGGTTTGGAGCCGATCCTTGGCTCATTTTATTTCATTACCCTGATTTTTATTTTAGTTACTATAGTGCATGATCTGAAATAGTTACTGTGTGAGGCAAAGCTTTCAATCCCAACATGTTCCTGTGAAATATAACTACTGTCTAGATCTAACCCATTTGTTGCTTGCAGCATCGAGATAGTTTCAACTACTGAATTCATATCTTCCAGGCTAAGTACTTTGTGCTTTTCTTCAGAAATTGACTATATTGTTATCCTTTTCAAGGTTTTGTTGTTGCAATCAATCCATTCTTCCTTTAAGTAATATAATATATTGTGAAAGCTCATTACTTCTCCCCAAAATTATTAATTCATTAGAGCATGTACTATAAATGCATGCTAGTCTAACAACCCCTTCCTCTTCTTGTTGTAGTCCCTTACTGCTACAAATCTATCATTATTATCTTTTTCCTCCTCTTCCGTCATTATTGGAGCTCTTCTAATAATTAGTATAAGTACTCACCTTTTCCTTTTATTCCTGATAGTCTGCAAAATATCCATCTTGAAATCCATTTTTTATCAAATTCAAAGACTCACTTCTTTCAAAATGAGTCTTCTGTAGCATTGCTATTTGCAGGCTGCATTTCTTAATATAATTTAATAGTCTTTCTTTTTTGTCTATACCTGTGAGGCCACTAACATTACAAAATAATATGAATATTGTAGCCATTATCATAAGGAGGTATTATTCCCACCCATTATACATGGCTGCTTTTTTAAATGTGTATTTCCAGATTTTGTTTTACATGCACCCAATAATATTTAGCAGGTTACTTTTTATACAGCTGCTTTTTGTCATCTTCATTTAGACATATATAACACTTTACAAGACTTTTTATTTCAATAAAAACCTTCAAAAAACATCCAGTAACCTACTAAAATAAAACAAACACACAAAACTAAGTTCATCTTCAAATAATGAAGTTTAACCCTCCTGATAGGATAAATTGTCCATAATCGATAATTGCTCATACAGGCATTACTTAACCTAAAAATTAAGGTTATCCTTGTTAAGATGCATGTTACAACCTGTGCTTCTACTTACACTAGTCACTGTTTGTTCTTGTTTCATCTTTATTCCCCTTCCAGATGTGAAAAACAGCTTGAATTCTTTCAGAAAACATTAACTTTTAGCCTTAAAAAGTGCTTTGGCTTTTATTTTTTGCCCTTGAAGTCAGATTGTCTCCATGGAAACATAAGAACAAAATGGTCAGTAGTAGAAAGCAGGAAACAGAGCTCCAAAGAAGGAAAAAATAAAATTATACATAACACGCCAACATAGTGCTCCTGCAGGCAGAATGGTAACTCAAAATATCAAATAAAACCAACTCAGATAAAACAAAACAAATGTATTAAGGTGAGTGCTTTCACAGTAAAGCACTGCTTCATCAGACAACTCAATTAAAGCATCATGTATTTTTATATTCAAATCAGCCAATGATAATCACATAAAATATTTTGCTGTAGATGCCCCCACTATCCAAATAGTTTATGGGCTACATAAAATACATAAGAGTTTAGTGGACCCACCCATGCGACCTATTGTTTCAGGGAGGGGGAGGGTGACTGAAGCCCTGAGTATCTATGTAGAAAAGTGTGTCTGGTAGTTGAGAAACAACAGACTGTTTTGAAAGATACAAAACATTTTTGGAAGATCTCTGTAAGGGAACAGTCGGTATAGATAAACAGCAAATGGGGTATTTGGTTACCATGGATATAAACTCATTGTTCACTGTTATCCTGAATGAATGGGGCATAGAGAACGTGAGAGAAATATTGAACAAGAGCAAGTACTACTCTAATGTAAAAAATAACCTTATTTGTAGCTTGGTTGAGATTGTAATAGAAAATAATGTTTTTATTTTTGGTGGTAACTACTATCTACAGAAGGCTGGCATAGCGATGGGTACTGCTTGTGCCAGTAGCTATGCCAACCTTTCATTGGCTAACTGGGAAATGGATGCAGTTTTCACCTGTAATTTTAGTTCTAGTATTATTTGGTATAAAAGATTTGTGGATGATGTGTTTATTTTATGGGGAGGTGATGAAGAACAAATACTATCCTTTTTTGACTATTTATCCACTACTACATCCTTTTTGAGGTTTTCACATGCCTACTCTACTGAACAGATTAATTTTCTTGATGTTAAGATAAAAAGATCAGAGTTAGGCAAGTTTAAGACAGGTTGTATAGGAAAGAGATAAGGAAAAATATGCTACTACATAGGAGTAGTATGCACCCATGGCACGTCCCTAGGAAAGTCCTTAGCAGACAATTCCTTAGGATGATGAGACTGCATAATGATGAAGAAGAGATGATGGATGCCTTTCATCAGCTTAAAAGAGATTTTGTTGAAAAAGGTTATAAGGTTAGGGAGATAGATGAGTGTATGCAGTCAGTCTTGAGAGAGAGATAAGAAGGGTAAGCCCTTCTTTTGAGACTTCTAATGAGGTGCAACCAGTAGAGACACCCGTAGATATACGTAGAATCAGGTTTCCTTTAACTTACTTGAATGACGTTGGCATTTTCTGTGATATAATTAAGAGAAACTGGAACATTCTGTATGCAAATGAAGAGCTTAGTGAAATAGTCTCCAGTAAGCCTAGTTTTTCTTTTAAGAACAGTGCATCTATTAAGAACCAGCTATGTTATAGAAGCAAATGATACACTATCAGCCCCTATCTCACATAGGTATGGGGCGTCATGCAAATACATTTATACAGGCAGTCAGTTTGTACATCTTGTGCAGAAGTGCACAGTAGATTGTCCTTTTTATGCTGACTGTAGTACAAAAAATTTAGTTTACTATGCTTTTTGCACATACTGTAATGTCTGCTACATTGGGAAGAGAAACTGCTGTTTGAGAAATTGTGTGCTTGAACACCTAAGAGATATCAGAAATAAAAAAGAAACTAGTGTATTATTTAAATATGTAGAGTCTAATAATACACAACACTATTTAAAATTTTTCTGTTAGAAATTGTATATGAAAGTCTGTGGGGAGGCAGCATTAAAAACAGGACAGAAGTCTGTGAGCAGAAATTGATTCTTTTCTTTAAAGCAGACTGCTTCCCTGGTATTAATGATATGGTTTCATTGAAACCATTTTTAAGAGAAAGGTCATTGAAGCATTGACTTTTTTACTATGATTTTGAATAGTTTCATGTTGTTCATATGATTTTTTAAGTTTATGCTTTGTAATAATTATGTGATTTTCTTTGGCTGATTTGAATATAAAAATGCATGATGCTTTAATTGGGTTGCCTGATAAAGTGTTCTACTATGAAAGAACTCACCTTAATACATTTTTTTATGTTTTATCTGAGTTGGTTTTATTTAATATTTTAAGTTACCATTCTGTTTGCAGGAGCACCATGTTGTTGTGTTATATACGATAATAACAAAATGTACTGCTGCCCTCAGCTGCAGACTTCTCAATTCACAGTGAACATTTATTTCCTAAAGTAAAAGTTTTCATTACATTCAGTGTTCTTTCAATCTTTTCTTTACTTGCTTATGCATACACAAAAAACTTGTTAGTAGATTAAGCCAAGAGCCTTAATCCACACATTTACCTGTGTAAAAGTGAGAAAAAACATATCAGCTCTGCATATATTATAATCTTTGCACTTTAACAACCCATCCCCCACCCAAACAATCCAAGATTACAGCATATTAACTTACACATGCTTTCGTCTAGTCTGTCTTCTCTTTTTACATTATAATGGCTACATTTCTTAAAACTAAAAAAGAACAAAGGAACTTGCTTACTTTAGTATCTTTAACACATACAACAATAACTTAAAATGCTTTACTGTATAACATGCGATTTATGTCATGAAATATTTTATACAAATACTGCTAAGAACAAAAATTTTTTACTTACAGTTACTTTTCTCTCTTTCCTAGTAATGTCCTTACAAACATAAATGACATGAAATGGGGTATATGCTTTTCAGGCTACCACAAGTTTAACAAACTCAACAAAAGTCCAATCTTTCCACTTTTTCTTTTAAAGCCATATATAAAAAAAGTGATTGATGATTTATAATCTCACATTTATTCACTAATTTCAGTGTTGCTGGTCTTCTTCCTGTTCATTTCTATCTCCCAACCTCAGACTCCAGTTGGAGTCCAAGGTACTTATGATTCTTCTAATCATCTCCTGTTTTTTTTTTCTGTCTCTAAAGTATTTTCCTTTGGAACATTGGAAATGGTTTCATTGGCAAAGTCTCTCTATGAGCTTTATTATCAAAATAATGAGATGCAGAGCCCCCTTTTGTTTGTAGGAAAAAATAGTATGAAGACAGATGGATACAGCAGCCTGAATTTTACACCTGCCTCTAGACATTCCCTGATTTGTGAGAAAAATTTATTTATTTAGTTATTTTACATTTGTTAACTGGGAAAGTCTGACTTGGAACCAGCCAATTTTCAGTGGATACCCAGGGAGAAATGCTCCAGATGCATGTCTTTGTAATGTGGCAGGAATCCGGAGTACCCTGGAGGAAACCCACAGGAATGCAGGGAGGACATGCAGACTCCACACAAAGGCACCCCAGCTGAGAATCGAACCGGAGAACCTCTTGCTGTGAGGTGACAATGCTACCGCTGCACCTACCTGGTGTACAGTGAATAATCATTTTCCACAAAGAGTCTGCTGTTTCTTTTTAATATGTTGCACTTCTGCCACAGTTTTGTTACTTATTTACTAATACAGGTCTTGGCTGCTTTCTCCTTGCCAGTTTTGTTGCATACACACAATGTGCCTATTCAATTAACAAATCCTTCAGTGAAATACCAGTTCAGTTGCTTAGTTATGATTTCATAAAATAATATAGTCTGTTCCTTCCATTTTCTCTGGTACAGCAGAAAATATCTGATGTTATGTTGTCCCATCTCACCTTCATTCTTGCTGGTTGGGTTTGGAGCCGATCCTTGGCTCCAACTCGGCTGATTTACTATAGCTCGAGAGCTTTTACTGGCTCGAGGCTAACCCTTATCCCAACATGCCTAGCGGTAGCTACCCAGATCTCATTTGCTGCTTGCAGCATCGAGATAGCAACTACTGGCTCAGGCTAAGTACTTTGTGCTTTTTTCACTATATTGTTATCCTTTTCAAGGTTTTGTTGTTTTATTAATTCATTAGAGCGTGTACTATCCCCTGCTAGTCTAACAACCCCTTCCTCTTCTTGTTGTAGTCTCTTACTGCTACAAATCTATCATTATTATCTTTTTCCCACTCTTCTGTCATTATTGGAGCTCTTCTAATAATTAGTATAAGTACGCCCCTTTTCCTTTTATTTCTAATTGTCTGCAAAATATCCATCTTGTAATCCATTTTTTATCAAATTCAAACCCTCGCTTCTTTCAAAATGAGTCTTCTGTAGCATTGCTGTTTGTAGTCTGCATTTCTTAATATAATTTAATAGTCTTTCTTTTTTGTCTATACCTGTGAGGCCACTAACATTACAAAATAATATGAATATTGTAGCCATTATCATAAGGAGGTATTATTCCCACCCATTATACATGGCTGCTTTTTTAAATGTGTATTTCCAGCTTTTGTTTTACATGCACCCAATAATATTTAGCAGGTTAATTTTTATACAGCTGCTTTTTGTCATCTTCATTTAAACCTATATAACACTTTACAAGACTTTTTATTTTAATAAAAACTTCAAAAAAACACCCAGTAACCTACTAAAATAAAACAAACACACAAAACTAAGTTCATCTTCAAATAATGAAGTTTAACCCTCCTGATAGGATCAATTGTCCATAATCGATAATTGCTCATACAGGCATTACTTAACCTAAAAATTAAGGTTATCCTTGTTAAGATGCATGTTACAGCCTGTGCTTCTACTTACACTAGTCACTGTTTGTTCTTGTTTCATCTTTATTCCCCTTCCAGATGTGAAAAACAGCTTGCATTCTTTCAGAAAACATTAACTTTTAGCCTTAAAAAGAGTTTTGGCTTTTATTTTTTGCCCTTGAAGTCAGATTGTCTCCATGGAAACATAAGAACAAAATGTTCAGTAGTAGAAAGCAGGAAACAGAGCTCCAAAGAAGGAAAAAATAAAATTATACATAACACGCCAACATAGTGCTCCTGCAGGCAGAATGGTAACTCAAAATATCAAATAAAACCAACTCAGATAAAACAAAAAAATGTATTAAGGTGAGCGCTTTCACAGTAGAGCACTGCTTAATCAGACAACTCAAAGCATCATGCATTTTTATATTCAAATCAGCCAATGAAAATCACATAATTATTATAAAGCATAAACTCTTTGTTCAAGCACTTATAGAGAAAGCACTTGCTTTAGTCTTTGACTTGCTAATTACTAATTAGTTTGTTAGAGCGTATACTATCCCCTGCTAGTCTAACGACCCCTTCCTCTTTTGTTGTGGGTGTTTTAGCCATCGTTTTCTCCTCAGGCCTTGCTTTCCCTTTCAAGCCCATTTAAATTAGAGGGTTCTTCTTCTTTTTCCCCACCCTTTCTGGGATAGCTATTTAAGTTAGAGGCTCTCCTATTGGGAGAGTCACTGTTTAAGTTAAAGGATCTCCCCTTTTTTCTTCTCCCCTTTAAAAAAAAAGTTTTTCCTTTATTGTTGTTTGGGCTAGCCATTACAGCCTTGCAGTAGTTATTTGTTGTGTGCTGTTAGCTTATAGCTTTGTTTTTCTAGTGGCTGTTCACCTGCAGGACTCATGCTCAATCTGTTATGCTTTCAGTTCCAGAGTCCTGCAGGAGAGAAAAAAATAAGTTAATTTTGTGTGGCCTTCTGAAGAACCTTCAAGATTCTTCATCTCAGGGTCCTTAGCCAGCTAAAGTGTCCAAAAAATACATTATGCCATCGGTTCCGAGTTCGGAACAGACAAAATCCACTCAAAAACCTTCAGCTCTGTTGGTTCCCAGCATTGGCTCTGACAAAGCTAAGTCTCTGGCGGCTCCATCTGTGTTCTTCAACCCAGTCCGGACCCATAAGAGAGCAAGGTCTCCTTCTTTGGAGCCGGTATGCTCTGCTCCACAATCTCCTTTGCTGCAACCTGGAGCGGGCAGTCAGCGGTCCTCTTCACACTCTCAGTCCTCCAAGCTTTCGGATCATGGCATGGAGAGAGTGGTCAATAGGCTTCTCAAGTCACAGGCACTTGCTAAATTACTATCAAGCCCAGCCCATAAAGAATTGGTTCCTTTGGCCCATCCAGCTTCTCCATTGGTTCCTCCTCTGACTCTTGAACTCAGAGCCGGAGTGCATGGAGGTCATGGTGGTGGAGCCATCAGCTCCAGTTACTTCTCCTTTATTGGTTCCGACACCCACTCCGATCTCCTCGATGCCTCAGTCCATCGAGGGATCTGGGCACTGAAGCTTTCTCGCCAGCTGCGAGGGGGAAAGTGGCATTGGACCCTTGTCTAACCCCATTCTCCTTCTCAGAGTTTCAGCACAGATGAACTCAGCTCCCACATCAGCCTCGGAGCCATCCCTCTTCGTTCGCAGGAGATCTCCAGGCTCTTCGGAGCCAGATGCTCCTTCGACTTGGGGCTGTGGCGCCTTCGAGGTGATGAGGAGCTTGCTGTCTCCTGAGACTGCTCCACCCTCGGCTCCATTGGCTCCTTCTCCCTCGGGGCCTGTGGCTGCTTTTGACCCTCCTCCTACCTCCAAACATAGGGAACCTGTGCCCCAGGATGCCCCATTGGGTGACCCCACCTCTTCCAAAACCTCCCTCGAACATTCGGAGGTGGTCCCTTGGAAGAAAAGATGTAAGAGGAAGCATCTAGACTCCCCTGAGTCTATTACCTCAGTCATGGACTTGGATGAATTGGAAGGGTCCCCACGGTCCCCCACTGAGGATGTCTCCTTTTCAGACATCAGAAATCCTTAGACAGAGGGGTGGCTAGAAGTCCCTATCCCCTTCTGAGGATGAGTCTGTCTACTTGGATGCATTTGTTTCCTGACCCTCCACCTCTTGGGTGTCTTCCTCTTTTGACCCACTTTTGTCTGTAGTGAGTCGAAAGGCGTGGAGCACTCCAAACACCATGGAACCAGTTCCAAGGAGACTGAATAAATTTATTACTGCTCCTGAGGATAAGTCCTTCCTTTGCAAAGGGGTCCCTGTTGATGCCATGATGGTGGCAGCAGCCACTAAGAAGGAACTTGTGGAAACTTCTTCATCTGTCCATCCGCCAAACAAGGAGTCTCGTACAATGGGCAGGTATGGGAAGCATATGTTTTCTTCAGTGACCTTTACTCTCAGGTCTCTGAATTACTTGTCACACTTCACACGACTTCAGAGGGATCTCCTAAAGGAGCTAGGTGATACCCTGCAAGATCCTACAGTTGAGGGAGTTGCAAACAGGGCTGCTTCCCAGCTTACGACCTTGACCTCAGTGGTTAACTCCTCCATGAGGCTCATTTCTTATGTGGCAGATGGAGCCAGTAGGGCAGCAGGTACCAGAGTAGCTTTTCAGAGATTCTCCTGGATGCACCTTTATCAGTTTGTGGAACCTTTCAAGTCTTCATTTACCAGTACTCCGTTTGATGGCTCATCCCTATTTGGGCCTCAGGTAAAAGAGACTCGCACCAGGTGAGAATAGGATGGCAAGACTCTCTCTGCCATAGAGTCTGTTTTTCCACTCCATCTAGACTCTATCCTAAAGGTCAGAAGAGTGGAAAGATGTGGTTCCAAAGATCCCAGGGAGCTTCGTCTGACACGTGGAGTTTTTTCCCCCAGGGGCAGAGAGGGAAACAACAATGGAAGGTGCCATCCTCGCGGCAGAGGGGGATCCGCAACAGCAGGGCGACAGAGCTACATTTTCTGCTAAGCCCTTCCAGCACTCCTGAAGAGAGGCCCAACTGTCCACCTCTGGAGCCAGTTGGGGGCAGACTATCACTGTACCCAGCAGCCTGGCAAACTATCACAAGAGAAACATGGGTACTGTCGATAATGTTCAGGGGTTAAAAAACTCCTTTTTCTCAGTTACCCCCCTCAAAAGAAAAATGTCCTATCCCAGATGTTCCACCCTGTCTTCAGGATCACACAGTCCTAGAGGTACAAAGATTGCTAGAAAAAAGAGCCATCCAAGAATTCCCCGCAGACCAAATCAGATCCAGAACTTACTCAAGGTTCTTTTTAGCTCCAAAAAGACAGGGGACTGAAGACTCATTTTGGATCTCAGCAAGCTAAACAAATCGATAAAAAAGACGAAGTTCTGGATGATAACACTGCAGTCCATTCTTCCCTTTTTGGATCAGGACAATTGGATGTGCTCCATAGATCTCCAGGACATGTACTATCACATAAAAATGGACAGGCAATCCAGGAGATTCCTACACTTCTGGCTGGGAGATGGTCATTATCAGTTTAAAGCCCTGCCTTTTGGTCTCACCACAGCCCCCAGGGTGTTCACCAAGTGTATGGCAGTGGTCACAGCTCACCGGAGGCATCTACGATTCCAGGTGTTTCCATATCTAGATGACTGCCTCCTCACTGCTACCACCGAGCATCAACTGATCAAAGCACGGGACTACACAATCCAAACTTGTTCCCAGCTAGGCATCACCATAAACTACGAAAAGTCCACCTTGTTGCCTTGTCAGTCTATTACCTTTTTAGGGGCAGACTTAGATACAAGACGCATGATGGAAAAACTGCCTCAAGACAGGGTGTCAACCATTCATCAGCAAGTTTTGTTTCTCATAAAGACGAGAGTTCAGGCAAGAGAAGTTTTACATGTCTTGGGCTCAATGGCTGCTGCAATTACACAAGTTCCTTTGGCATGCTTCCACATTCGGATTCTCCAGTGGCTTATTTTTGCTCAGTGGTCTTTCCAGGATTTACCAATGTCGCACATGATCTTGATCACGGAAACTTGCAAAAAGGACTTAGTATGGTGGCTTGTCTCCCCCCAGATGACTCTGGGCAGACCCTTTCTAGACCCCCATTCTGTAGCCACAGTGACCAAAGATGCCTACCAGATAGGGTGGGGGGGGGCATTATCTGGGACAGACTGTCCAAGGAATGTGGCAACCTCATGAGTACTATTTGCACATCAATGTTCAAGAGATGAGAGCAGTGCTTCTGGTGTTGCAAGCACTTCAAGACTCTCTACCTACTGGGACAATTGCAATTCAGACAGACAATATGTCAGTGGTATGGTATATCAACAAGCAGGGCAGAACCAGATCTTACCCCTTGTGTCGGGAGGCGCTTTCAAGTATGGCAATGGGCGATGTCTTCCCAATGTTTTCTGATCACTACGCACATTCCCGGAAAATCCAACATGATTGCGGACAGACTCAGCCTCACGAGTGGTCCCTGAAGCAAGATGTTGCGGACTTGATTTTTTGCAAATGAGGCCAGCCATGCTGCAATCTTTTTGCCACCCCCCTCAACAACAAATGCAGCAGCTACTTCGCCCTAGTCCCCCCTCCGGGACAGTCACCCAGGGATGCACTTGTTCACGATTGGCCTCCGGGACTACTCTATGCCTTTCCACCTTTCCCCTCTAAGTCCAAAGGTACTTCAGAAAGCAAAGTCGCTGGGTTGCAAACTCATCGTTATTGCTCCTTACTGGCCTCATCAGATATGTTTCCCATTTCTTTGCCATCATCATCAACTGGGGCCTTGGATACTGGACCCAGTTTCGGACCTCCTGACACATCAGTCGGGTGGGCTTCATCCTTCCCTCCAAACCCTCAAGCTGACTGCTTGGTTCCTCAACTTCCAGTCTTAGCCAGGCTCCCAAACATTTCCGCGGCTGTACAACACATCCTAGTGTCCTCTCACAAGCCCACCACAGGAGGATTTACACTAGCAAATGGAAGAGGTTCTCTTATTGGGCAAAGAGTAATGACATTGATCCCTTCACCACTCCTGTTTACAAGTTTCTTGATTTTCTGGCTGAAACCTTCGAAAGAGGGGCAGCTGCAGCTACTATTAGGGTCCAACTAGCTGCCATCTCCAATTTTCATGTAGGAGACTTGGGTTCTAACATCATGTCCCATAAGTTGTGCAGAGTATTCTTATGAGGTTCAACTCTTTTATGACCCCCGGTAAGAGAACCCCCCCCCATCTGGACCTAAACTTGGTTTTAGCTTCTATGGTTCTGCCCCCTTTTGGACCAGCAGCATCTTGTCCCCTGAAATTTCTATCTTGGAAAACCCTCTTCTTGATTGCTATAACCTCAGCTAGATGGGTTTCTGAATTACATGCTTTGTCTATTCACCCACCATATCTCATTTTTAACAAAGATAGAGTCTCTCTTAGGACCAATCCTTCCTACTTGCCAAAGGTATGTTCAGAGTATAACTTAAATCAGTCCATTGAGCTTCCTGTTTTCTTCTCCAATTACAGCAACAAGGCTGAATATAGACTCCATCAACTGGATGTTCATAGACAATTAAATTTTTATTTACACAGGACCAAAGACCTTAGAAAATCAGACCAATTGTTTGTATCCTTTGCTGACAATAAACAAGGTTCTCCAGTTTTAAAAGTGACCTTATCAAAATGGCTGTTGGACGCAATCAGTTATTCATATGATTTGCATAAAAAAACACTCCCAGGGAGGGCCAGAGGACATTCAACCAGGGCCTTAGCCACCTCTATTGCCTTCCAAATTAAATTGACTTTAGATTCAATCTGTGCAGCAGCAACATGGGCAAGTCCTCATACCTTTATCACTCATTACAAAGTGGATGTGGTCTCCCAGAATAGGGCATCCTTTGGTTCCACGGTCCTGAAAAGTTTGTTCCATTTAGCCACCCAAGAACCAGGTGCTGGGGACATGGTCCCTACCAGCAAGAATGAAGGCAAGATGGGACAACATATAAAGAAATTATGTACCTACCATAATGTTCCATGTTTGTTGTCCTTCATCTCACCTTCCTTCTTGGGTCCCCCCTCCTTCCCCCTTCCTGGAGGTTCAAGAGGAGTTCCTTTATTGGTTACACTGTTTGAGTTTCCTGCTGACATACCAGGTTAGTTAACCATGCCTTGTTTTTCCTCTTTCCTTCCTCTCTTAAATGCTTAATAGCTTAGTAAAATTTGTTTTTTACTATGTATGTCTAGTGTGGGCTATTACAAATGAGATTTGGGTAGCTACTGCTAGGCATGTTGGGATAGGGGTTAGGCTTGTGCCAGTAAAAGCTCTTGAGCTATAGTAAATTGGTGGAGTCAGAGCCGAGGATTGGCTCCGAACCCAACCAGCAAGAAGGAAGGTGAGATGAAGGACAACAAACATGGAACGTTATGGTAGGTACATAACTTCTTTTTTTTTCTCAGCGTGCTCTGCCCTCTAACTCAGTTTTTGAAACAACTCTTCTTGAGCAATCTCAGACTTTTCTTAATTTTCTTTTCTTTCAGGCTCTCTAAGTTTTTTCTTTGTTGGCATCCAGGCAGTATACTTACTAGCTAGTACCTGAATTTATTAAAACTGGCATAGTTTCTGGCCCTTATCTCTCAGTTTATTTTTCAATCTGGGAGAGCTGATGTTAAGCTGCTGATCAGTGTGCAGCCATCCCAGAAATCCATTAAACAATAATTCTTAGTTATGTTTCATCACAATATTCTGTCCTGGAAACTGGACTATTTTTATTTCTAGAAATACAGACACATAGTTTGATTTTGTACCTTTATACATCCAGTACAACCCAAAAACTAAGACTCAACAATATCTACAGTCAATCTTTCAGTTTAAAACTAACAGATGAACATAACAGTAGAAACTTCTTCATATACATGTTTCAGTACTGCACAGTACTCATAACATAGTCCCCAAACATGTAGTAACATGCTATTTACCCACTATCTAATTAAACTGTAATTTAAAAACACATTTATAAACCATACACCCCCTAAAAATGAGAAGTATATTAACAAGATAAGCATTTAAACTATATACAATATTTACCTAAACTTATTCCTGATTCTTATCACCTCTGCTAACCACATTGCTATATTTCAAAGCACAAAATCCCAAAAATCCTGTATTACCTGAAAGATAACTTAAACTCCTTCCCTCACTGTATTTAATTGATGGGCAGTCTGTAATCCCTTCTTCTATCCCATAGTTTCTACTTACTTTACCAAGTTTCACCTTCCTTTAGATTCATGAAGATAGTTACTAGGTGTATATTCCAGGCACCCATTGAAGAGCCTAGCCCAGTTTTACCAACTGCTCTGAATTTCTATTTGTTTTAAGTGACTAAGAGTCACACATTAGACAAACTGAGGCTGAAGGAATCAAACCTTTAGTTAAAAGAAATAGATGTTTAATAGCTCATAGCCTTCGCTCTCTGTGGTAACTGCCAGATCAGTTATTTGGTTCTTTTCTTCTTCTTTTTTCTTTCTTGTTGATCTCAACTCATTCAAACTCAGAACATTTATGAAAATGATTCAGACTCACGTTTTTTGAAGGTGGTCCCCAAGATCCAAGATGTACTATCTTTATTTTGTGTCTTCCATTTCTTCCTTGCCACATCAGTAATCACTTAGTGTACCATACGTTTTACTGCTCCATTTTCTTACCACCTTGAGCAGTATCATTTTAAGGATCAGATTTTGTACCATCTTTTTAAATCTGACAGTACCTTCATTGTCTCCCCCACCTGATGTTCCAAGTGGCAGAATAATCTAAGACCAACATGCTCCCATCCCATCCATTGTTCTCTACCAAACTGTCTTGTCTTCCTTTTGGCACATACGCCTTTCCTTTCTCATTCAGTAACTTCTTTCATCTTCATACTGTTCAATCTTCCATTAAAGTCATATCAAATGGTCAGAAAGAAGAACCCTTTTTTATTTTTCACAATGGTAGGCTTTCCTGTGCTCAGCCCTACACAATTAGTAATAATAAGGAATCTTTGTATAGACTAAGTTTATTTATTTAGTAAGGTATGTACCCATAAACAGGGTTGACTTTATGAAGAAAAACAATCAATTAAAATAAGATTAGTAAGGGTGAATGTGAGGGCCATAATTATAAAACTGCTACTAAATCTTTTGTAAATTACAGCTGGACAATGCTTATTTTGATATTTGTATAGAAAGGGGACATGTGCCCCAAGGAATATAGTCAAGTGTCCCATTGGTGTGTTACATGGTTCTGATTTATATTTTGAGTTTGTAGCTATGTTCAATAGGTGTGGGTTAGAATTAGTTAAGATTTTAATCAAGGAAAATGCTAAGAAAATAGATCTTTTATCTCAACAAATTAACAAGATGGATACTAGTATCAGATCTGACTTGTTATTTGAATATTATTATTTTGCTTATTTAAAAGTTTTTATGAATGTAGATTGTCAGATTGCAATCAATAAGTCAAACCAGTGGAAAAAACTGGAAAGGGATGAGAGAGCTTGCAAAAATAATTTTGCTTATCCAATTTCTAAGTTCAAAGAGGTAGTATATTAGTATATTCAGTTTTAGGGTTGGAATATCATATTTCTGCTTGGATGCCTAGCCCTACAACTGAGGTTAACACAGATATGGACACAAATTTCCATTAGGATGAGCACTTTTTTCCCCTTTTGACTTTCCTCCCCTCCACTGGTCAGATAGATTAGTGAGCAGGGAGCTATATCAAGTGATGAGGCCATATTCAAATACCATGAGGTCCTCAGGCAGGAGGTAGGGGCAGTTGAGGAATGCCAGGGGTCGAGCATGGGGTTGATCCAAGCAGTATTAACACCAATATTTTCAGGAGATACTGATGGTCAAATAGTGATTTCCTGCCATGATGTTAGCATTTTAATTGTTCAAGTTTGTCAGTTACAGATGTACATTTTAATTTGTTTGAGACAGGATTTACTTTTGTTCCTTCATCTAATTTTGATGTGTCTGATTATTTGTTAGAATTCATATTGTTCATCAGGAAAGTGAATTTATTGATTCTTTATGGTCGGAGTGATGTGATTAATAGTGATATTTACTAGTTAAGTCAGACCCTCCCTCCTCCCGTCAGTACTGTAGATATAATTTAAGCTGTGACAAGAGAGAATTGTGCTACAAATTGAGGCATGACACCTCTCTAAAAATTATGAAACCAGCTAAGGGTGGGGGTTGTTTTGATGGATTCCCTTGATTACTCTAACAGGATGTTAGAGTTGTTACATGACACTGACAAATATGTTTTTGTGTCAATTAATGAGATCGATGTTGCCTACTGTAAGATAGATATGTACTTGGGAGAACTAGTTTTAAATAATTATATTCTCCCATCTGCATTTAAATTTTGATATATTGAGAAGCTTGAAGTACCTATAATATTTGGTATTCCGAAGGTACACAAGGACACGGCCATTCCCCCTTTGAGACCCATTGTGTCAGCCTGATGTTTTTAGACATAGTCATTGGCTGGTGAAACAGTTTGTCAATGATTTTGCTTACATTTTACAGGACTCTTGGGATTTTTTTTAAGGTGCTTCATTCCTGAATTTTATGATGAAGAAGCCTTATTTGTTTGTATCAATGTTGTGGATTTATTTGGCTGTATTCCCTTATTGGAAGGTATGGATAGTATTTCAGAGGCATTATTGAGCTGTCACTTTTAACAGTTGATAATATTATCATTTTGATGAATTTCATGGAATATGTACATGACAATAATATTTGTTTATTCGGAAGGGGAATATTGCAGGCAGATAAAGGGAGTGGCTATGGGGGCAGTATGTGTGCCTTTATATGCGAATCTTGTGATGTGGGCATGGGAGCAAAAAATTATTCTAAAGTCCCAATTTGTGGACTACTGTTCACTTTTCACCCATTACCTTGATGACATTTTTATTTTGTGGAAAAATACCTTTGACAAGCTTGAGGATTTTATTTACTGCATTGTTTCTACTTCATCATTTTTAAGGTTTATGCATACTATTTCCAAGTATTCTTTCAACTATTTAGATGTGACCATCTATAAGAAAAATGGTAAATATAAATCTAATATTTAAAGGAAGCCCTCTTTTTCAAATGTATACTCGCATTTTTGGAGAATCACCCCATCTCAAAAAAAGGTCTGTATTCAAATGGCAGTTTGTTAGGACTTCCAGAATTATTACACATGATGTCGTATTTTCAGAAGAATGTAGCAAGTTGGTGGAAATGTTTTTAGACAGAGGTCATCCTGGTCATTTTATTGACAAGATTAGATCTGAAGTAAAGGCTTTCAGACACACCAAATTTAATCCTATCTTAGGACAAAGTATTATTCGTGCAAATTCTCCCGCTAATACTACAGTTTTTAACAGGGCCCTTGTTATGTATCAACCCTTGAACAAAGAGGTTAAAAAATTATTTGTAAGTATTGATTTATTTTTGGTTCTGATGCAAGAACTTCAGAAATAACTGGCAAGGCACCATTATGTAAACATTTAAAGGGAATTTCAGAAAATCATATTATCAAGAGGTCTGCCCCTATTAGGGGCATGAGAAAGTGTGGATGACACAATCAATGTCCCTTTTTTTAGAAAGAGAATTTGTGGAGTTGTGGGGCTGACGGGCTCGGATTGCATTGGTAAATGGATGCAATTGTAAAACTAAAGGTGTTGTTGATATTGCTGTTTGTGATTATTGTAGAGCGTTCTGTGTAGGCAAAACTGAAAGAACTCTAGGTAGACATACATATGAACACAATTATGATACTGATAAAAGAAATCAGAACACTGTCCTTTTTAAGAACAAACAAGAATGTACTGGCTGCAAAAAGTTTTTTTTTTGTAGTGTTGGAGAAGGTTGACTTGAACCCAAGGGGTGGACCTTGAGAAACAGTTATTGAATTTAAAGAGTTGATTTGGCAACTAAAGCTTAATGTACTAGATCTACCAGGATTAAATGAGAATGTTTCCATTGTAAGTGCCATTAAACTTTGTGCCTGAAATTATGAGCATTTTACTTTGTTTTATTAGAGTTATGTAGAAATTATATTTTTACATTTTCAATTTTCATGTTCATGCTTCATATTTAAATTCATATTTATTGGTATTGAACATTTTACTTAGGTATTTTTAAAGGTATTTATTTAATGAATTATTTGAATTTGTAAAAAACTGAAATTGGGGACCTGTGACTTTAAGAATTTTAACTGATTATATGTGACATTTGCAGTCTGAGGATTTAAATAATGTGGGTAGTTATACTTGGGTCTATGTTAAATAATCGAACGCTTAAAAAAGCAAACGATGATTTATCGCACCCAAGTAAGCAAAAGCTTACAATCATGAATGCTTAGAACAGCTGTTCCACAAAAAAAAAAATTTTTTTAAACGTTACATAAAGTGGGGGGCTTCCAACTTCGAGATCGCACTACAGTCATGAAAACGGCTATGTAACGGAAGCGGCCAAGCCATTTCTTTTCCAGGGAAGGAATTTGCTTATATGCTGTTTCGCTATTTTGCCTTTTCGTCCTTTCAAGTTCGATCAAGATGCATTTGAAAGAATGCGTCTTTGATCATTTAATAGGAACCCTTATACTTTTATTAAGTTCTGATGGATTTTTGCTTATAAGGATGAAAGCACTCAATCTTTTTAATAAAGTGTATGGATTTTTAACCTGCTCATCTTGTGGTCTTTAGAGGCATCTTGCTTGTTAGTAGTAGTAACCTGCAGTCTTGTTAATCACTATCCTGTTCTCTTTTTGCATCATTTTATACATTTTGGAGATAATCCCTCTGTTCATTTTACCTTCCTTTCTTAACTCCATTCCTATTGTGTAAGGACCGGACAGTTTTCCTGTACCACTCTAATCATTTTATTCTCAGCTACCCACTAACTTAAAGCCTGTTATTGCAAGTTTACTTGTGCTGAAAGTCTATATTTCCTTTCTGCCTTCTCCCAGTTTAGTATCCTATCCCTTGACATCAGTTGCTCCCAAAAGATTATTTTTGTTCCTAAATCCCTCTACCATGTGCACACCACTTCTATCCTTGTACTTTATGACCTAAATTGCTCCTAGTTGGGAAAATGTCTTGTCTCCATTTACTCAGTGATTGCTTTTGAAAAGATGTACTTATCCCTCTCCATACACTGATGAGCAGGGGCAGGCCAAGATGCCTAACTTCTCTACCCCATAAGATCTCCAGTAGATCTTCCTTTCTTAGGCAAGGGAATATTTCTATTAACATTTCCTTCCATCTGGACTTGTACTCAGCCGTGTTACATCTTGTCCAAAAGGATACATGTATAGGTTGAATACAGCGGTCTAAATCAGGGACTACCATTACACCTCTATGCACTGGTAACTTCATCTGCTCCAAATTCAGTTGCAGTTTATTCCTTCCAAAATGAAATATCTCCCAAGCTTGCAGTGTGCTTAACACTTTCCTTTCAAAAGCAGGTCAGAAGCCATGTCCCAAGTACAGGATTTGCTGGAAAGACCCACCATGCTAAGAGTCTTCACTGTGTACTGCCTTAACCCTCCTGTAGTGGAGGCCCATGAGATATATGCGAATGACCAGTTAAGAACATACCAGTGTTTCAGCTCCATGACTTCTGAATGTCCATGACATTTTACTTTTTTATGTTTTTATAGATATATTCAAGCCAATAAAGTCAAACCCCACCAGCTGTAGACATGCATGTTAGTACAGCACAAGTGGATGCACTATACAATGCAAAGAGCAATAGCCATACAAGAGATCTCTGCCTTTCCCCCCTCTTTAGATATATTTCACCAGTCAAATCCTACATCAGCTTCAACTTTGCTGCTGAACCCCAGTGCCTTTCCTTTAACAGCATGAGGAATTGCTTGGGAAAACCCATGATTTCCAAAGCAAGGAATAAATATATCCAATTAACCATGTTAAATGTCTTCTTTGCATCCAATAATATAAGTGCTGCCTCCTGCCATTTAATCTTTTAGCTATACTTTGCATCCAGGAAGCAAATGTGTTTCTCCATATAGTAGGTTGGGAATCTCCAAAGAGATTTTCCTTTAGCCCCCCTGACTTAATATTCAGCATGATCTTGACATATACATGGTCTGAGTGTAATAGTGAGCCAGCCTCTCCACCAACTATTAGGTGTAGGTGCTCCTGTAATGTAAAAATGTTATCTAATCTCAGGCGTTGTCTTCATTTATAGATGTAGGATTGAGTGGCACAACATATCTAGCTGTCTCCACCCTCCATCACTCTAGGCCATATATCTGCTATTCCTAATGCCCTTAACAATCCCAATTTTCCAAGCCTCCTTAATCTAAATCCTTTCTCTCTTCTACATCCCAATCACGTGCCAGTGGCATCCCTTCTGAAAAACCCATCACCCTCAGTATCTTAGCTGTGATGTCTGTGAATCTGGCCTTTGGTGGAATCCTTAATGTCACTGTTGTTAACAGTCCCCCTACATATTCATCTCCAACCTGCCAGATATCCTTCTTCATCTTCCAGTTACCCCTCAATGGTCATAGGTAACGTATTGTCCATTAAAATCTTTGCCTCTCTTTTTCTTGCCGTAGGGTAACTTGCCTGTACTACAACCTTGTACCCACTTTTCAACAGCTTGTGCTGCTCCTGCCTGTTTAGTGTTTTTCTGTAATAAGTCAATTTTCAGCTCCTCCCTACTGAATGCATTTATAATTCTGTCTCTTTTCACTGAATTAATCAAGCAATGTGTATTCCATGATAAAATCAGTGCCTCTTAACTTATTGTCATACCGCCTGTGTCTTCCCTTCCCATCCCCATCATGAGTTTTGTGTTCTTCCACCTTAGTCCAACTAGAAAACATCATTGTAACCTTTGGTTTGCTTTGACAGGTTATACAGATTATTTCTGACTGCCATTTCTCCTCTTTTTTAGATTTGCCCAACCTTTTTCCTCCACCTTCAGTCTATCTGGTTCCCCATTACTTATGAATCAACTTGAGTCACATAAGAATAAGAATTATTACTCAACTTATACCCCACCCCTTCCCCTAACTTTCTCAAAACTCAAACCCCCTTTAACTTGAACCTTATAGAGAAAATCATCTTCCAAAGTATGCGCATCAGTCCCTGCTATGCGGTGACTATTTGACTCCTCTCCTCTTATAAATATGGGTATACTTTCATCATCCTATACAACTTTACTCTACAGTTAGTATAGTCCAGCCTCCACTGATATTTCCTATTTATTCAGGTACTGTATTTTGAACTCCTTTCCCTACCTGATAAAACAAGAACAGCA
Organism: Protopterus annectens; assembly: GCF_019279795.1. Classification (NCBI taxonomy): domain Eukaryota; kingdom Metazoa; phylum Chordata; order Ceratodontiformes; family Protopteridae; genus Protopterus; species Protopterus annectens. The sequence continues at coordinate 125,075,110 of NC_056727.1, forward strand.
AGCTGATAAATAGCTTAAACTTTATTCCTAAATGTCAACGCCTCTCACCAGGCTGAGTATGGAGAAAGTTATGGTCATTTGCTTATCAGGGGCTAGGATCCGCCATATTACACATGCACTCAGGTCATTGGACCACAATTACCAATATGACTCAGTCATAGTCTATGTGGGAGTATATGACCTGAGACATACCTCCCTAGACTATATGAAGAGAAACATCATGGAGCTCTCAGAATATGTGTCTCAGGCTGGTATGAGCCTACCATTGAGCAGCATTTTACCTTTGTCAAGGATGATGCCACAATATGAACAGAAGATGACTGACTTTAATAATTGGCTTAGTTTCTTGGTATCATTCTAAAAGGGTGCAATATTTGTCAGCATGGAAGGAGATGGTCAACAGACCATGCTTTGCCAGGGGTGGTCTGCACGTCTCCCCTCTAGGCTTTCGACTATTAGCTAAAACATTGTCTTCCCCCATAGTGCTTTTTTAGCCAATGCCAAACTGAAAGTACTTCTAACATAGCAAATCAAAACCAATAAAATCTAAAGGTATTACTGCTCAATGCAAGGAGTCTAAACAAAAAATTCCACTCCCTAGAAGCTCTCTTTACCCTAGAGAATGCTGATATCTGTTTGGTCACTGAAACATGGTTTAAAGCTGAGGAGAGTACACCAGCAGTGCAAGTTTATAATGCCTTCCACACATTCGGGCAAGCTACTTCACAGGCAGGTACTAAAGGTGGACGTGTCTCTATTTACATAAAAAATAAATATACTTCAAGGCTGGTCAAATAGTAAATGCACTTGAGTTGCTCCATGTTCAACTCACCATAGGTAAAAATCCAATACCACTTCTTTGCAAGCTATAAGTCCCCCTCTATGACCCAGGAAACCCATACCATGTATTTAAACTTATTAGATCCACTAACTATCCAACCCAATACCATATTCATGGGTTACTTTAATTACCCCAGTATTAACTGGGAATTCTATACAACACCAAATGCACAGGCACAGAGATTCCTGGATTTTGTAAACACAGATTCCCTGGGCCAGATAGTCAATACACCAACCAGGGGTGCAACCATACTGGATCTGGTCCTCACTAATATGGGAGACTGCTGCACACCCCTTACTGTAATGCCTTCCCTGATAAGGTCAGACCACAAAAGTGTCTCCTTTGAAGTAAAAATAAAACCTGGATGCCCAGCTAAACCTGAAATATTCAGGAACTATTCTAAGGCTAACCTCCTGCTATTAAGTGAGAACCTAGCAAATTTTCAAGCCCCCATAAACCCCGAGAACATTGCTGCCTATGCAGAACTTTTCACAGAAACCTTGTACAAGCATGTTAATAGCTGCATAGAGGCAGCTGTACCCACCAGGAAGAAGTACAGAACTAACTCAAAAAACAAGCCACCCCGGTGGAATCACAAAATCAATAGGCTTTTTAACAGGTGGAAGAAAATCATGACAAAACATTAGGAGGTGTAGCACCCAGCAGGATAAAAGCAATCTAATCAAACTAAACAAACAACTCAGAGGATAAATAAAGTCTACCAAAGCCAGATTTGAGGTAAGTTTGGCCTCCCAGGCCAAGGACAACCACAATGCATTCTTTAGCTATATCCGCAACCTCAAAGGCAGTACACAATTGTGTGCAGAGCTCATTGTAAATGAAGCCACATATACTGAGCCAGAAGATATAGCAAACATCCTGGCTGATAAATTCAGCTCCAACTTTACTCCTCTGTCCCCCTCATCCTTCCCTCAGGAAATATCATCAAATATAACTCCCCCTACTATCACTAGGGAACAGGTCCTTAATGCTCTCTCTAAGACCAAGAACACTGCTTCAGTGGGCCCAGACAATATACCAGAATGCCTTCTAAATAGCATGAAATATGACCTATCAGGGCCTCTGGAATTACTATTTAACTATAGCCTCCAAACAGGCTTCATTCCTCATGAATGGAGAAAGGCAACAGTCATCCCTCTGCACAAAGGTTCATAGGTTCATAGGCAGGTACTAGGCTATCGGCCTTAGGGCCTATACAAGCCTAGCCATAACGGTTCCCTGGATATTGATTCCCACAAATATTTACTTTCTTGGACCCCTGTCTAGCAGGGCTACTGATATGATCCCCGGGGTGAATTTCCTATCTCCCATCCAATCGTCAAGGTTTCTCTTTAAGAGAGCCATTGAGGTGCTCTGCCTGACATGTATGGGCAGCCTATTCCAGAGTATGGGGAGTCTCTGGGTCAGGAATCTATCCCTCCAGCATGTTTTATTCATTGTGATGACAAGGTTAAGATCCCTGGAGCATGTGGCTCGGAGGGATTGGGATTTCTTTAAGTGTAGCATGTCCAGCAACTCTGGGTTTGACATGGCCTTGTATGCTAGGCAGAGATTGCCTTTGAGTAGGCTATATGCAACAGAGTATAGCTGGAGTTTCTTTAGACGGTCAGCATAAGGTATCTGCTTTAGGCCTGTGATTCTTTTTGTGAGGTATTTCTGCGGCCTTTCTAGTTGTTGCAGATGTCTTGTGAGGTACATACCAAACGGGGCATTGTATTCTATAATGGGTCTAATGAGGGATGAGTACAGAGGAACAATAACCTCCTTTTTTCTGGATGAAAAGTCCTTAGTGATGAGGTGTGCCATGTAGAAGGATTTTCTAATTGTTGTGGCTATGTTGTTAACGAAGGTGAGACCACTGTCCACGTGTGTCCCTAGGTCTCCTATCACACTTTCGGTATTTAGTGTACTGTCACCTATGTGGTAGTTCACAGGTACATGATTTTTCCCAAAGGGGACAACTATACATTTTTTGGCATTTAGCTTGAGCCCATGGCTCTGGTACCAGGCATCTGTTTTGGTAAGGCCCTTTTGTAGTATATCCACATCATTTGGGGATTCAATAATGGCTCCCAGCTTGCAGTCATCTGTGAACTTTGTAAGCCAGAGTCCCTTAGTGTTGATCTGTACTTCAGAGAAGTAGATGCCAAACAAGAGTGGTCCCAGGACTGAGCCCTGTGGTACACCACTTGTCACTTGTCTGGAGCTGCATTTGGAGTCGGCTACTTTTACAGTGTGTGTTCTGTCAGTAAGCCAGTTTGCAACCCATCGAGTGACATAGGGATTAATGCCCAGCTTAGTAAGTTTATCTATGATTCCAGAGTGGGGGATAGTGTTGAAAGCCTTGGCGAGGTCCATGTAGGCTGTGTCAACCACCTTACCCTCGTCCATGGCTCTGGAGATTGATTAGAAGAAGTCGATCAGGTTCAGGAGGCAAGATCGGCCCTTCATGAACCCAAACTGGGTGGGGTCCAGTGTTTGAAGGTTGGCAATGTCTTTGTTTATAAGTTCCATGATAATACATTCCATGGCCTTGCAGATCAAGCTCATCAGACTAATGGGACGGTAGTTCCTGGGATCCAAAGTGGATCCCCCCTTGTGGAGTGGGATGACTGCAGCTGTGCGTCACTCTGTGGGCATGAAGCCTGAGGTGAGGCTATGATTAAATATGACACATAAGTGAGGTGCCAGTTCATTTTGTAATTCATGCAGTACACAGGCTGGGATGTCATCTGGTCCCATGGATGCTGTATTCTTGGCTTTTGAGAGTGGGATTTTTACCTGAGTGGCCGTGATTACCCGAATTTGTCATTCTTTCGTTATTGAGATGGGCCCTTTAGGGGGTGAGAGGGGGGTTAAGTTGGCACCGAATCTATCTGCCAGGATATTGGCAATATCCTTGGGATCAGTATATCTAGTGCCATTCTGCTGTATTTCAGAGCAGATCTGAGTATTGCCATTTAGATTCCTGACATAGCTATAGAATGCCTTGTGGTTATCTTTGGAATCTTTGGCAATTTTGTTTTTGTAACTAGCTTTGGAAGATTTTATGAGGGATCTCAGCTTCCTATTGAGGCTGGTGAGGGAGTTTTTTGAATCCTGGGTTCTTCCTCTTTTCTGCAACAGTTTCTTCCTTCTGTTGTACAGCTTGTTTATGGCAGGGGGCCACCAGATTGGCTTCTTTTTTTTAAGGACAGCATCTTGGTTCTATTTGGGATGGCTCAGTCCATGCATGAGTGAATGTGCTCATACAGCACCTTAGAGTAGGATTCAGCAGTTGAACTTCCAGTTCCCATCTGCATGGGTGTCATGAAGTTTGTTACTTCTGACTTGAGAAGCATAAAGTTGGCTTTGGAGAAGTTTTTTAACAGAGGTTTCCTTAAAGGGGGGTGGGGTGGGATGTGGATGTCAAGGGTGATTAGCTTATGGTCTGATCTGACCAACGAGGGGGTGACCACTGGTGTGGAGCATTGATCTCCCATGTTGGTAATAACCAGGTCTAGAATATTGGTACCCCTGGTAGAACTATGAATTAGTTGCTCTAGGGCATTGGAATTTATGAATTCCAAGAACCATTGAGCAAAGGTGTTGCTACAGGAGTAGTTTTCCCAGTTAATGGCAGAGTAGTTGAAATCACCCAGTATTAAGGTGTTTGGTTGTATCTTAATATTTTCCAGTATGTTTAGAAATGTGTAGTGAGAATCTTGGGGCATGGTGGGGGATCTGTAGCAAGCTACAATTTGTATTGCAGTCTTACCTAGTGTTAGTTGCACCTGGAGAATTTCAGATGCATTGTGTTGGGCAACCAGCCTGGAGGTGTGAATATCCAATATGGACACTCCTCCACCTTTAGTGTTTTGGTTCTGGTTTGGTGGCTAAAAAGTGTGGTATGAGTTGTAGCCTGGTATTGCAGGGGTGCTCTCTGGACCTTTGATCCAGGTCTCAGTTACTGCACAGATATCGATGTTCTCCATTTTTAGGAGCGCCTTGAGAGAGTGCACCTTGAGGTTTAGACTTCTAGCATTGAGTAGCATTACCTTTAGATTTTGCTTGCTTGTACCCATTACAGTAGTAGTTTTGTCCTTTGAACCTTGCCTAAAAAAGGCACTATAGGGGTGGTAAGAGCCTTAGCCAGTAACCTGAATCCCAGGGGTGACAGGTGCAAACCATCTCTTGCAAAACATTGTGGTTTGTCAATCATATTGTCCCAGGCAGACAGATACTGGATCCCTTTTGAATGACACCAGAAGCTTAGCCAATTATTGAAGTCAGTCATGTTGTCCTTATACTGTGGTATCATTATGGGTGATGGCAGGATGCTACTCAGGGCTAGGGTCATACCTGCCTGGGCTACATGATCCGAGAGCTCTTACATGTCTCTTTTCATGTAGTCCAGGGAGGTACGTCTCAAGTAATTCACTCCAACATGGACAATGACAGAGTCATATTTGTAACTGTTGTGGAGTGACTTGAGTGCATGCATTATGTGGTGATCCTGACACCCGACATGTGACTAACTGTAATTTTCTCCTTGTTCAGCCTGGTGAGTGGGACATCAGTGTGCCTGAATATAGAGTCACCTATGAATAAAGTGTTGGGTACGTTGTCTTGCCTTAGGGGCTGCTGTTGGGTGGCACACTGATGTTGTGAGCTATGTGATGTTTTGGTTGTGTTTGTGGGGGGGTTTGTTTGCATTTCAGCTTCAGAGGTCTTTGTTGCTTGGGCAGGTTAAAGTTAAGAGCCTCCGCATATGTGGGTTTTGTGTTGATATGTGTGGGTTTTGGTGGTGTGGGTTTTGAAGGACTATGTGCTGTTTGAGGTGTTGTGTGGGTGTTAACCTTCTCCTCTTGATTGTCAAGCACAATCTTGGCTGGAGAGAGCTTTGCTTCCAGTTTGGCTATGTAAGTGCATCTCTTGCAGGTTGTAGTGTTTGCTGGTAGGAGGAGAGGGTTGTCTGTGTACATGAGGCAATTGCTGCATTGCCCCAGTATGCCCAGATTCACCAGATGGACAGGAGAAATCACCAGAAGCTGACCCTTGGACATGCTGGTTAGGTGCTTTCTTTGTGTAGTACAAGAGCTATTTTCCCTAACCTTTTGCCAATGTACTTGCAATTGTAGGCTGTCTAGTGCCTATGACTATTTTATCCTTATTACCAAGGAGAGGTGAGTTCTTGTAACAAATTAAGGCTTCCTAGTGATTTTTAGCGAGTTTTAGAGAATGTGCTAGTCACAGTTATACAGATTTTAGTGCTACTGCTGATAAACTAGCTAGTTCTAAGAGAAAATTTGAAGAGCAGACCTTCTGGCACCAGGAATAGTTTAACCTTAGCCCTGTGGTGCTGCGCGGTGTGCAAATGTGTGCAAAAGCGTGAATTTATGCCAGAAAGTTGAAAGGGATAGAAATCAGCCCAAAATGACCATTAAAATTGCAATTTCAGAGCTGGAAACCACTCTTTTAGTGTTAGATAGGCAGTACAATGCTCCTACTCTCACTGGTAAGCAGTAGGACCTCCCTGTACCACAGCAAGGTCTGGATAGCTCTGAACACTGAAAATAAAGTCCCGAAACTGGACTATTCTAGTTAGAAAAGGCGGGAATTTAGCAAACAAGATAGAATTTTTTGTGTTTTTTTTTTTCATTTTTGGCTAAATCAGGCTAAACAATGCAGTTATACAGTAAATAAGCACAGAAAGGCTAATACACTTGAGTGTATAGCCCAGAACAGTAAACTCAATTAAAACTTTGCAAAATTATAAATACGAAAATTTAAACTTTTTAAATAAAGCAAGGCAAGTGCACAACTGGAAAATGACTTACAGGCATAAATACAGTGAAATAAGTAGCTAGTCTACTTCTTAAGCTTTCTGAGAAGTGCAGGCAATAAAAACGGCCAAAATCAGCAAAAATTAGAAAATTCAGCAAAAAGTACTTGCAGTTAGCACAAAAAGTCTCTCTTTCTCGTTTCTGGTGCTATAGTAGTCTGCAGGCTGCCCAAACAGGATCTGCTGATCCAAAACAAGCTCAAACACGTGCAAACGTGAGTATTTATGCCAGAAAGTTGAAAGGGATAGAAATCAGCCCAAAATTACCAATAAAATTGCAATTTTAGAGCTGGAAACCACTCCTCTGGTGTTAGATAGGCAGTACAATGCTCCCACTCTCACTGGTAAGCTGTAGGACCTCCCTCTACCACAGCAAGGTCTGGATAGCTCTGAACACTGAAACTAAAGTCCTGAAACCAGCAAAGCCTGGAAACTGGACTATTCTAGTTAGGAAAGGCGGTAAATTAGCAAACAAGATAGAATTTTTTTGTGTTTTCTTTTGTTTGTTTTTGGTTAAATCAGGCTAAACAATGCAGTTATACAGTAAATAAGCACAGAAAGGCTAATGCACTTGAGTGTATAGCCCAGAACAGTAAACTCAATTAAAACTTTGCAAAATTATAAATTTGAAAATTTAAACTTTTTAAATAAAGCAAGGCAAGTGCACAACTGGAAAATGACCTACAGGCAGAAATACAGTGAAATAAGTAGCTAGTCTACTTCTTAAGCTTTCTGAGAAGTGCAGGCAATAAAAATGGCCAAAATCAGCAAAAATTAGAAAATTCAGCAAAAAGTACTTGCAGTTAGCACAAAATGTCTCTCTCTCGTTTCTGGTGCTGTAGTAGTCTGCAGGATGCCCAAACAGGATCTGCTGATCTAAAACATGGTGGACCATCTACAGACCCATAAGCCTCACTTGTCTTATATGTAAACCACAGAAATAATTATCATGGAGATGATCAATAGAGATATAGTAAACCTCCAGACACTGGACCCAACCCAGTTTGGTTTCATCAAGGGCAGGTCATGCCTACTCAACCTGGTGGACTTCTTTGGGAAGGTCACCAAAGCAATGGATGAGAACAAAATCTTTCACACTGCCTACCTTGACCTGGCCAAGGCATTTGACACAATACCCCACTCAGGCATTGTTGACAAACTCAAGAGGTTAGGTACAAACCCATATGTCACCTGGTGGATAGCCAACTGGCTCACAGACAGGGCCCATTAAGTTAAAACTGGGGAGTCCACCTCTACAAAGAGGCCAGTCACAAGTGGAGTCCCTCAGGGATCAGTCCTTGGACCGCTCCTTTTTGGCATTTACTTCTCAGAAGTCAAGGCCAATGTCAGTGGTCTCTGGATGACTAAATTTTCAGATGATTGCAAATTAGGAGCTGTCATTGAATCTCACACTGACACAAATGTTCTTCAGGAGGGTGTGACACAGACAAACAATTGGTGTCAGTGCCATGGACTAAAACTAAATGCCAAGACATGCATAATAGTATCCTTTGGGAAGTCATCCATCCCTGGTAACTATCATATTGACAACACACCCCTTAGAGTTGACCCAGTAGTCAGAGACTTAGCGACATACATAGTAATCTAGCATTTGACCATCACGTGTCTACAGTGGTGAAGAAACCATTCTATGTTGTGCAACCTATAAACAAAGGTATGCCATCTAAGTCCAAGGAAGTCATTGTTCCACTGTATTCAGCATTCATCAGACCTATCATTGAGTACCATGCCCCCTTTGGTATGTACCTAACTAGGCATATCCAACAATTGGAACATCCACAGACGTTCCTCACTAAAAGAATACAGGGTGTAAGTAATATATCCTGTGCAGACTGCCTCAAGGCCCTACCCCTGTGTTCTGTCTCCTACAGTCTCTTGAGGGGAGATCTATTCCTGGCATACAGAGCATTGTCAGACCCACTCTGATAGACTTCCTGCATATCCAATAAACAAACAGTACCAGAATTACCCATTCTAAAGACTTAAACCTTGCCTATGATATACATAGGACCTGCTGGAGAGATAGGTATGTATCCGAGAGACTACCCTGTCTATGGAACAGGCTCCCCATCCATGTGAAGCAGAGTTCCTCCCTAACTCAATTCAAGTTCAACTTAGACAATTGGACAGGAAACCAGAAATTCATCCCTGGTTTGGCGCCTATATCTCTAATGGACACAGGTAACCTGTAAATGGTTCACCTCCCAAACCCATGCTTACACTTATCAAGGGAATCAGAACTTGTCAGAGATTTGGGATGCATGGCTAGGCTTTAAAAGGCCCTTGTGGTCATTAACATAGTAAACACCTATGAGCCTATGAACCTATGAAGGCAGTTTTCAATATTAGCTTTAGTCTTCAAAAATATTCCTTACTAAGCTTTTTTTCTATTCCCAGATATTTATACATATCCTCATGTTCAAGTTCTTTTATATCTCATTCCTCTCCCATATTGATTGTTCTTGGTGCTTCTGTTTTTGAGCTACAAATGTTACTTTTGCTCATTTATCAAGACCAGATGTCATTTTTATATTATATGGAAACATTTTAACTGTTTATAGTTGTGCTTTCAGTTGTATGTCTGAACAGCTATACAGTACTAAATATTTCAAAAAAGTAGATGAGATATTATTAGATAAGATTAGTTTCTGGAAGTCAAGCTGTAACCATAGCCTAGCTTACTAAGGAAACAGCTTAATTGGTTGAGAGCAAAGGAATGCCGACAAAGAATTACTCTGGAATATCCCTCCTTAGCTTATATCCCCGGTATACTAATTTGCTCTTTATCACTTTCTTAAGTGTGCCACTGTTTCACAGTGATTGCTATGTAATTTAATTAGTATTGTGTGTATTTACTACATTTGTAGGCATTCCATAATCTATGAACGTGGAATGCTGTCAAATGCCCTTTTGTAATCTATCCATGTCATACTTGGGCTATGCCCCTGTTAACAGCTCTCTATTTTGGCTATGTTTAATAATAGATGATGCTTTGTTCTAAATGAGTTTCTTTTATTATATTTCTGTTCTATTGCCAGTAATGATTTTTAAAGTGACTATAAACTTTGTCTGCATCAATTCTAGTATATAATTTATTTATTGTTGGAGGACAAATTATTGGTCTGTAATTTTTATGATGGCTTGCAGGTTCTCTGTTAAGGAGGACTGTGCTTTTTTCCTGTTGTTAACCAGGTTGGTGTCCATGTGGGATATGCATATAAATATTTTTTACTAAAGACTAAATAATTGTATAGAGATGTTACTATGTCTACCCAGAAGTGGATACTACAACTGGACCTGCAATTTTCCAGGTAGGAGCCTTGTTAATTTTCTGTTGGTTTCCCTGGCTATTACTTCTTATCATTTTATATCCTCTATATTATCACTTCTTGCTGCCCCTTTTAATTCTTCAGCCTGTTCATCATCTTTATAATATTCAACAGGGTTTTTATAAATACTTCTCCAAAATGCATTGATTTATTTTTGTTCAGGTAATGTTAGCCTTGCTTTTTTCCCCAATTCTCTATAAAAATGTTGGGTTATCACTGAATCAATGTTTTTGCACTTTTTTTTTTTTTTGCATTTTTCTGTATACCCTATTAGTTGTTTTTCTTCTGCTGATATGTTTAGTTTATTACTGGAAACATAAGATACATACTGATCTGTTTTGATGTTGTGTGTTGCTTTTATCACATCTATAAACCAAGAAGAAACTTGGCAGTGTGGAGGGTGTGATGTTTACTTCCTAAATTATGCTAGGCACTTAGTTCACTTAATAAATATTGAAGTGCAAAATATAACTGTAAAATATGTGTTACAAAATAATCAAATAGAAAATAGTAGGTAGTCCACAGACGAGTTAAAAATTAAATATCCTTTATTAAAACACACAAACAAGCGATGTTTGCATACTGGGTTTTTCTCAGACTTTGAGGGATACCATAGATGTCTCTTTTTTTAATCACATCTATCTTTCTTCGAGATTTTGATTATCCTTTCCCTTTTGTATATTCTTCTAGTAGTGATACTTCTTGCTTTAGTTGTATAGTTTTCTTCAGCTGAGATGTTCTCTTTGTTTCCTTCCTTTCCTTTGTTACTTTGTGTTGTTCTGGTACTGCTTTATCTGTTATTTGTTTAGCTCCCCTGTAATATGTTTGTTTGTGTCTTTTCAGCTTTTCCCGGTTAGTGGTCGCCACAGCGGAACTCCTGTCCGCTAATGATTGGTATTTGATTTTTACGTGCCGAGTTACCAGCCCTGACGCACAACCTTCAACGAAGGTACGCCATTCACGCATGTCTCCATGCAGAAGACGCTCTAGCTCCCCTGTAATATATTATATTTATTTCTGTGACATCACACAAATCTGTCTTAATAGTCCCAGTTGTTGTGTTCATATGTTTTATCAGCCTTTTAGTAGCACTTTGGATTTTATTCACTTTCTGTAATCTTTTTCTTGCATCAGATGATGAATGAATTTTTCTGTCATACAATAAGAAGCCTTCATTTAACAATGTGGACATTCCTGAAGGTACAGTTGCTTATTTTCTCAATAATCTTGATAGTCCCTTATACAAGTCTACACATGAAGAAAATCCAGTGCTATATGAATGGCTTATGGAATTTCAAGGACTAGCCAATAGAATTGAGTCTTCCTCTTCTGCCCTCAGTGAAAAAGCAGTTAGCTGGATCCAGCTACTATCCTTGAACTTAGCTCTTCAGTTACCTAAGATTACACTTGGGGAAGAGTGTCTTTGATATTCTTGTCAGAGTAAAGAACATATAATTGTAAAAGAAATATTTAGTTGTCCCTCTGGCCCTGAAATCCTTCCAGTTAGATGTTCATCATATTCATCACTGCTACAGTAGCCTTAGCTATATGGATTATATCCTGTCAAGGATATAACAGCTAGATGGCTTCTAAATCTTTATGGCACCTACCATCCACCTAAACCATCAGTCAGCTTGAGCTGAGCTGACTAAAAAGACAGGTTTGGGTGCCAATACCTTCAGAGCTTTCCTGCTGTTGAAGAGAGTGCTCTTCTGCAGGCTTATGAGGATAAACATTTGGCTTGTGTTGTTTCTTTACTGGGCTTTGAGGAAAAACCTTCCACATTGTAAATGTCTGTTTAAATTTACTTTCATGTTTTGGAAAGTTATTTTTAAGTTAGGAGTTTCTGTTTTAATGGATTGTCGTAAGACTTAACTGTACTTTTAAACAGGAGAACACTTTTTTTCCTGTGAGTTTAAAAGTTGTTTAAAGTATTTGAAAACCATTTTTTTCTATGGAAAGGTTGTGTTTATTTTACCATTTGGGACTGGCAAAGTGTTTTTAAAGTGCTTTTTACTGTGTTTTTACATAGAAAAATTGACTTTTAAAGACTTTAAATGTTTTACATTTTTGGCTTGACCATGGCACGAACTACTGGTCCCAGAGTCAGTCCTTCTTCCAGCCACAAAAAGAAAAAACTTAAGCAAACAGCCTTTGCTACCACAGCAAGCTAGCAATTTGCATCAGTCACCATCAGTCACAGATGGGTGATGGTGCTGTAGCCATAGCTTGTTCCTCAGACCACTCATCTTTTACTTTGGATCCTGGATCCCTCTGATATAGCACCTACAGCCACTATAGATGGGGGTTAACCACATCCTCTGTGGATATAGATGTCTCTTCAGTGGGCAAGGGAGAGACACTCTTGCCAGTCCTAGGAGAGTAAACAGTGAAGTCTTCCCTGTTTGGTCAGAATGCTGTGCCCTTCTCTAGGGAAGCTGCTACCTTAGACATTAATAACATTGCTGGTCCCATTTTTCTTGTCAAAAAGTAACAGAAACTAAACATGCATCTACTCCTCCTCATCATGTTTTCTTGGACAGGAGTAGTTTACTGGGTCTAGCTCAAGGTTTAATGCAGGCTGTTGGTCCTTCTTTTTTGGTGGTATCAGGTAACAAAATGAGGGATACCTCTTTTCCTGAAGAGGTTCAAGATTCTGAATCTAGACAGGAAGATGAAGGGACAGATAATATGGTTTCCTCCTCAGTTGTTTGATTAAAACTCAAAGGAGAGCTCAGTTTCTGATTCTTAGGTTCATAGGTTCATAGGTTCATACTAGGCTATCTGCCCTAGGGCATTTATAAGCCTAGCCAGAGTGTGTTTGGCTTTCGCCACCCATTTTAAATTAATTTTGCTATGCCTTTTTTTGAGGTTAGTATACTGTGCCTCTGTCTAACAGTGACACAGAAGTGATAGCCGGGGTAAACCTACGATCTCCCATCCACTCATCAAGATTCCTCTTGAAGAGAGTCAATGTGGGACTCTGCCTAACCTGGACTGGGATTTTATTCCAGAGTGAAGGGAGCCTCTGGGTTATGAATCTGTCCCTCCAGCATGTCCTATTTATTTCAGTGCTGAGGTTCAAGTCTCTCGAGCACGTAGCTCGATGGGATTTGGATTTTCTGAGGTGCAGCATGTCCATTAGTTCTGGGTTGGACATGGCTTTATACGTCAGGCACAGATCGCCTCTGAGCAGGTGGTATGCCACTGAGTAGAGCTGGAGTTTCTTTAACCGGGCAGCATATGGCATCTGTTTGAGCCCTTTGATCCTCTTGGTGAGATACTTTTGGGGTCTTTCCAGTTGCTGCAGGTGTCTGGTAAGGTACATCCCAAAAGGGGCATTGTACTCAATTATGGGCCTGATGAGGGATGAGTAAAGAGGTACGATAACCTCCCCTGATCTAGATGTGAATCCCTTCATGATTAGGTGGGCTATATAAAATGTTTTTCTAACCACTTTGGCCACGTGGTTGTCAAATGAGAGATTGCTATCAACTTGGGTCCCCAGGTCCCTAATGACTTCTTCTGTACTTAATGGATTACCACCTATGTGGTAATTTGTGGGCACTTTGTTTTTGCCAAAGGGGATGACTATACACTTTTGGCGTTTAGCTTGAGGCCATGGCTCTGGCACCAGTTGTCTGTTTCTATGAGGCCCTTTTGGAGGATGCTTGTGTTGGCTGGAGAGTTGATTATGGTGCCCAGTTTGCAGTCATCTGCGAACTTGGTCAGCCACAGTCCTTCCGTGTTGGCCTGTACCACCAAGAAATATATACCGAACAAGAGAGGTCCCAGGACTGAGCCTTGTGGGACGCCACTTGTAACTGGTTTGGAGTCTGACATGGCTCCAGCAATTCTAACCATGTGGGTTCTGTCCTTGAGCCAGTTTGCAACCCATCTAGTGACATAGGGGTTTATATTTAAGCTGGTGAGCTTATCTATAATGCCCGAGTGGGGTATTGTATCGAAGGCTTTTGTGAGGTCCAGGTAGGCTGTGTGGACCACCTTCCCCTCGTCAATGGCCTTGGTGACTGTTTCAAAGAAATTGACCAGGTTTAAGAGGCAGGATCTGCCCTTAACAAAGCCAAACTGGGTAGGATCCAGTGTCTTTAGGTCCCCAATATCTTTATTTATGAGGTCCATGATGATCCTTTCCATAGCTTTGCAGACCAAGCTAGTCAGGCTTATGGGGCGATAGTTTCCAGGATCCGTTGAGGCACCACCTTTGTGGAGAGGGACCACTGTTGCTGTACACCACTCTTTGGGTACATATCCTATAGTAAGGCTAAGATTGAACAGTAGTTTTATGTTTGGGTTTAGCTCTTCTTGGAGTTCATGTAGGACGCAGCCCGGGACACCATCTGGTCCCATTGATGCTGTGTTTTTTGCTTTGGAGAGGGCGGCTCTTACCTGAGCATCTGAGATGTCAGGGGGGGCAGCACTCTGTTGGGATAGATATTTGCCCTTTGGTGGGGAGGGGGAGAAGTTTGCACTGAACCTGTCAGCTAGGATGTTGGCAATGTCTGTGGGCTCGGTGTATTTTTGTCATTTTGGACTAATTCTGAGCATATCTGGGAATTCCCACCCAGGTTCCTAACATAACTAAAGAAAGCCTTGTGATTATCCTTAGTGTCCTGTGCAATTTTTCTCTCGAAGCTGGCCTTAGACGATTTTATGAGTGCCCGTAGTTTTTTGCTAATACTGATCAGAGATGCCTTCCCTTTTGGGATTTTGCTCTATCATGTAGTAGCTTCCTCCTTCTATTGTATAGTTTGTTTATGGCTGGGGTCCACCAGACAGGACGTCTGCCTTTGGAGGATTGGGTCTTGGTTTTATTTGGGATTGCATGATCCATGCATTCCTGAAGGTGTTCATAGAATGCATTTATAAAGGATTCTGCGGTCTGGGCCGTATTTTCCACAGGCCCGGGGGCTTTGAAGGATTTTGCCTCGGTTTTGAGTCGTGTGAAATTTGCTTTAGAGAAGTTTTTCACTGTGGTTTTCTCGGCAGGGGGTGGGGTCGGGATGTGAATATCCAGTGAGATTAGTTTATGGTCTGATCTTACCAGTGAGGGATACACTTCTGGTCTGGAGCATAGTGTCCCCATGTTGCTGATGATCAGGTCCAGTATGTTTTCCCCTCTTGTGGGAGTGGTAACAAGTTGTTCCATAGCATTTGAGTTTATAAATTCTAGGAACCTTTGGGCTAAGGTGTTGGAGCTAGAGTAATGCTCCCAGTCTATGTTTGGGTAGTTGAAGTCGCCCAATATAATGGTGTTTGGAGAGACCTTCATATTTTCCAGTATTCTCAGGAAGGCCAAGTGGGGTTCCTGTGTTTGGGAGGGTGGTCTGTAGCAGGCTATAAACTGGAAGGCAGTTTTACCCACTGTTAGTTGCACATGGATAGTCTCTGATGTTTCGTGCTGTGCCACCAACCTGGAGGTGTGGATATCTTTGACGAATATTGATACTCCCCCCTCCTTTTGTGGTTCGGTCCAAGTTTTGGGGCAGAAAAGCATGGTATGAGGTATAACCTGGTAGTGCTGGGGTGCTCTCGGAGCCTTGAACCAGGTTTCTGTTACTGCACAGATATCGATGTTCTCCATGCTAAGGAGAGTTTCGAGTGCGTGCATCTTGAGGTTTAGACTTCTGGCGTTGAGTAGCATTACTCTTAGTTTCTTATCCCTTGTGATACCTATGGAGGTGGGTTTGTCTTTTGAGCCTTGCCTAAAAAAGGCACTATGGGGGTAGCAAGAGCCTTTGCCAATATCCGAAAGCCCAGGGTGACAGGTGCAAGCCGTCCCTAGCGAAGCATCGTGGCTTGTCGAGCATGTCATCCCAGGCTGACAGGCATTGAATCCCCTTTGAATGACACCAACACTTAAGCCAATTGTTGAAATTGATCATCTTGTCTTCATATTGTGGCATCATTCTTGGTGAGGGTAAGATGCTACTCAAGGTCAGGGTCATACCGGCCTGGGCTACATGCTCAGAGAGCTCCTCTATGTCTCTTTTCGTGTAGTCCAGGGAGATACGTCTCAGGTCATTCACACCAGCATGGACAATGACTGAGTCATATTTGTACTTGCCTTGGAGTGACCTGAGTGCTTGTGTTATGTGGCGGATCCTAGCGCCTGACAGGCAGCTCACCATGACCTTCTCCTTGTTCAGCCTGGTGAGTGGGACGTCAGTGTGCCTGGCGATAGAGTCACCTATTACAAGTGTATCAGGTGTGTTGTTTAGCCTTAAGGGCTGTGACTGTTTGGCACACTGGCTTTGTGAGTTATGTGTTGCACGTGTTTTGTTTTGGGGTAGCGGTTGCTTGGGTGTCTGCTTTGGAGGTCTCTGCTGCTTAGGCAGATTTTTATTTAGAGCCTCCAAGTATGTTTTGTGTGTTTATGTGTTTGGTTTGTTGTCGTGGTAGGTCTATGTGAGACTGGAATTGTAGTGAGTGTGGTTTCCTTCTCCTCCTGACTGGTTACGCCAGTACTGAGTTGAGAGAGCTTAGCCTCCAGTTTGGCTATATGGTTGCATCTCTCACATGTGTTGGAATTTGTTGGGAGGAGGAGAGGGTTGTCTGTGTACATGAGGCAGTTGTAACATTGCCTCAAGATTCCCAGATTCACCTGCTGGACTGGAGAGGAGATTGACAACTGACCTTTGGACATGCTAGAATAGTATTGGGAATTCCTTTATAATTGAAAAAAGGGCCAATGGGGAACAAGGTACTCAAGGGGAGTTTGTGAGGGTGTAGTGCTTTTAATTTTGTAGAGCTGACTTATATAATTGCTTTAGTGAGCAAGTGCCAGGTAACTTAAATGCAATGTGTTACAGGTAACTTAAATGCAAAACGACAAACAGTAACTTTCTTTCAAGTGAAACAAGGAAATAAGTACAGTAAGCAATGCAGATATCACTAGGGATCCACAGAAGTGCTAAAAGGCCGCGTTTTAGGTGGAATTAGCATTTCAGGGAAATAAACAAACAACAAGCATACAAATAAAGCTAGATTCAGCAGGCCTGGATCTAGTCTATGCTACAGCAAAGAAGGTGTACCAATTTCAGTAAGAAACAGTTAGAATATGCAGGCACTATAAGCCTTTAATCAGAAATTCCCTGCTCAGAAGGGCAGAGTCCAGCCTCTCCTCCCACAAGAGTGCAGACCGCAATCCTTCTTAACGTAAAATAACTGGCCTGAAGCCCAAGTGCTTAAACCAGAACTAATACACTTTTAGAATAACAGACACTGAGCTCTCAATCAGCAGTTCCTAACTTAGAAGGATGTAAGCTACCTGTCCTGCCACCACAGTGCAGGCACAAACCTTCATAATGTAAAACAACTGGTCTGAAGCCCAAGTGCTTAATCCAAAAGACTTGGAAATGATAGCTACACTTTAATCAAGTTACTACCAGCAGTAATAAATACAACTGAATACTTTAAAGAATGCCTGGATTAGTGCTCAAGTTATACAAACAAAGCTAGATTCAGCAGGTCTGGATCTAGTCTATGCTACAGCAATAGTACCAATTTCAGTAAGAAGCAGTTCAAATATGCAGGCACTATAAGCTTTAACCAGAAATTCCCAGCTCAGAAGGACAGAGTCCAGCCTCTCCTCCCACAAGAGTGCAGAACACGAACCCTCTTAATGTAAAATAACTGGCCTCAAGCCCAAGTGCTTAAACCAGAATTAATACACTTTTAGAATAACAGACACTGAGCCCTCAATCAGCAGTTCCCAACTTAGAAGGATGTAAGCTACCTGTTCTGCCACTACAATGCAGACCACAAACCTTCCTAATGTAAAACTGGTCTGAAGCCCAGGTGCTTAAACTAAAAGGCTTACAATGAGTTACACCAAGCAGTAATAAATACAATTGAGTACTTTTAAGATGACGCAAAAGCAAAATAAAGTAAGAAAAAACACAAATACAGTAAAAGCAGATATTTTTTTTTTTTTTTTTTGGAAAGAGAGAAAGGAAAGAGAGAAAGGAGTCTTCCTATGGGGGTTTCTCTTTCTCTGAGACTATTTCCAGAATGTAGCAATGTTTTCAATCAGAGAACAGTGAGGTTTCTCAGTCTCTTAGGAAATACTTTGAACTGTTACTGAAGGAATTTCTAGAACCATCATCCATTCCCACAGTTCTGTCAGCTGTGGAGGATGTGTGTATCACTGCTTGCAAATTTCCTGATAATCAACCTGCTGCCCCAAAATGGCACCAGATACAATGTATAAAGTTCCTTAATCTTTCATGTTTATACACTATTCCCAAACCTGACCTAGCAGCTATAGCCTTGATGAAGCCTACTACTGCAAAACATTTGGTTAATTCCAATCCAGTTGTTTCTGACAAGGATGGGAAGATTATTAATAAGTATGGGGAAAAGTGTATGCTTCTGCAGCTTTGATTTTCTGAATTTTTTTAATTGTCAAGTTTATATGCTAAAGTTTATTCTAATTGTGAAATTATGATGAGTGTTTTGTCTGCAGTTTCTTTTGTGAGGAAAAATCTGCTTTAAATAATTTAGTCTTACCACTGCACAAGCCACTATTTATTGTTTACCATGTGTGTATGACACAGGTGATACTTCTTCCAGGGCTATGGCCACTGGTACTATTTTGAGGAGGTTTGCCTGGCTGCATTCTCAGAATCTCCCAGATGATGTGAAAATGAGATTTTAAATTCTCCTTTGGACAGAGATTTAGTTTTTGGTCCCTCTGCTGCAGAGGTTATCAACATGTGTGTTGAAAGGTGTAGATTAATGTAGGGAATCTCTAAGATTTTTCACCCCTCCTTTTCCAAATTTTCTAAGGGATTTTATAACCCCTCAACCAATTGTGGCGGAAAACAAAACAGTCTCAAGAAAATGTGGGTAAACAGACATTTAAGAAGAAATGGCAAAGGGTTCCAAAAATAATCAAGGATACACCTCCCACCCAAGTGTCCATTTTCCCTTCCAAAAAGTCTGAATCATCACATTTCTTGTTGGCAACATATAGTTTCAGACAAATGGATTCTGAAGACTATTCATCAAGGTTACAGATAGTGGTGGTAGGAAATGCCTCCTTTTCAGGGAGTAATTTACCAGACTCTTTTTCCCCCTGTCTTTCAACACATGCTGTCATGGGAATGATAGAACATGCTCCTCCTTCCCAGGTTGGAAAAGGTTGGAAAAGGTTTTTATTCAAGGATATTTTGTGCTACAGAAAGGAAATGTTTGGAAATCAGTTCTGCATCTTTCTTTCCTAAATCTGTTCATGATAGTGCCCAAATTCAAAATGATGTCACTTCACAACCTATTACTTCTTCTTTCTCATTCAAATTTCCTGGTAACACTAGATTTAAAAGATGTTTGTCATCACATCCTTGTTCGTCCAGACTCCAAATGTTTCTTAAGGTTTTGTGTGTCTGGATCACATTATCAGTTCTCTGCTATTGGACTTTGGACTATCCACTGCACCATCTGCATTTCTCCATACTTAGATAATGTGCTTATCTTTTCAGAGTATTTTTCAAAGTGTTAGGAATTTCTCATTTGGGTTAGAGATCTCTTACACAAGTTGGGATTCCAAGAGAACATTAAAAAGTCTTTTTTGTCTCTTTCACACAGGATTGTATTTCTGGGTGTCAGCTAAACACCTCAGTTCAAAGAGCTTTCCTTCCACAGGAAAAAATATATATATATATCTAGATCTAGATCTGTTTCCAAGGTTTTCCACTAAGACTTCATCACTGTCTGGGAATACCTCAGGATTTTTGGTCTCATAGCATCTGTGATTCTCATGATAAGACTTCACATGAGAAATATACAATGGTATCTGAAGCCTGTTTGGTCCCAGCATCAACATCCCTTGTCTTTCCAAATTTCAGTCTTGGGGTTTGCTAGAAGAGAAATCACTTGGTGGAGGCAACACATTTCCCTAAACTTAGGTCTCATCTTCTCCCTCTCTGTCCAAAGCTGGTGGTAACCACAGACACCTCAGACTTTGCTTGGGAAGGAGTTTCAGAAGGGATAAAAGTGCAAGGTGCATAGGACACCAAAGACATATGCAAGCACAACAGTAGAAAATAAATGGTTGCCTTGGTCAAGGCACTCAACTCTTTGAATCATCTTTGGTCCCCTAGACTTCAAGTTGTTACAGACAAACAACAGTCATATGGTACATCAAAAGGCTAGGGGGAACCAGGTCATAACACTTTTGTATACTAACTATGTTAGCATGGGATATAGCTTCACAGCACTATCTCACTCTATAGCCATCCTATGTCCCATTAGAGCAAAAATGTGTGGCAGACAAGATGAGCAGGACAAGGACAGACCCTCAAGAATGGAAACTAGATCAGGGGGGTCTTCCATGATTTAATCCATTTATGAGGAGATCTTCAAGTAGATCTATTTGACTCCTCTCTGAACAATCCGCTTGCAAGATTCTACAACTCCATGCAAGAAGGCCTAGAAGACAAATGCCCTTTCCTTTCCTTAGACAGGAATGCTCCTGTTTGCTTTTCCACCCTTTCCACTGATTTCCAAGATGTCATAAGCCATGGCTCCAGTGGATATCCAGTATCACCTGAAAGATGACAAAAAGGGAGCGAGAGAGTGAGAGAAAAAGCAGATAAAACGGGTGAGACAAAGCAATGGAAAAGTGGTTTAGTACTCAGTAACACATTTCGTGATAAATACCTTATTAAATAAAACAGACAAAAAAATAAGATGAGATGACCACTAGGCATACTGCCATGCAGAAAGAGGATATAGAGTGAGCTAGTGTGCCACATATGGGAATCATGTGCACTGCCAGGATGCTGGGCAAAAACATTGGTGATGCACCCCCATGCATCACAAACTACCTGGTAATTGATGGAATGGTAGCCCTTCCTATTTTGGTACTACTCCCCCTGTAGACCAGAAGGAGCCCTAATCTATTGCACTGAGTGCCTCAGAGAAATGTGCAACTCCATAAAAGGCATTCATAGTCCTGGTTTGGTCCTGAGGTGACACTTGGAAATAGATATACTGATTCACACATGTCAGAGTACATCCAAGAAGTGCTGCAGTGTCCTCAAGGCAGAAACCTGTGAAATACCCAGTGTGTCCCAAGACTGTCTCTGGAAGTTCCCTGTGGCAAGTATAGTGAGGGCCATACATACTTTAGTATCTGCAGGGATAGGAAGTCCATGCATTCCTCCAGTACCCCTTTGGGGCTCACACATACTCACTAAGACCCTTATAATACCCCTATCTACTCTAAACCTAAACAGCTCACTACAGAAAATAATAAGGCTGGCAGGAAGTGACAGCATTTTTGTGGATTGCAAAGTAGATAGGACTGGTGATACTCTCTTTGTATAACATATCTGTGGAGTGTGCATTCATTTGCTTAGGCTTATTTGCGGTATCACATGTTAGTGTACATAGCTTATATGAATTGCAGCTTGCTTGTGCTCATTTCCAGACTTAACACCTTTGTGTAATGACTATGAATACCACCTTTAGTTACACTCATGCAATAGAAACAGTCTTTAAGAGAAAACAACTTTGAAATAAAATGATACACAGTGTTTTCTGTCTGTGTGTGTTTGGGATGAGGGCAGATAAACCCTTGTGTGGATGTGTGCAAAGAATTTTCCACTACACCTTCACATTTATATAGTCAACCTTGAGATTGTTGTATGACAAGGGAGAAAGGAGCTGTTTTCCTATTGCAGCGGTGTCAAAGTTCTGTGCCACTCTCAGGGACGTGCCTGAAGAACCATCACTTATCAGTTCAGTTATACAGTGTAGTACAGCAATGTAATGCTGTGCTGCACAAATCTGCACAGAAGAAAACATACCACTGGATAGCAAAGGCAGTCTTTAGATGGGATGATTGCTTTTGCTAAATTTCCTTTACTGAACTGGGACTTGATGGTTATGCCTATGATGAAGTGTATAAAATACTAGTGTCAGCACTGCTATTTCTGACATGTAGTGGTACATTGATTAGGAGTCAGATAATACCTTCTATAGAACAATGAGCAGTTTTCATATAGGGTATTTAATGACTTTATAAGTAAGGAGATAAACTGATATTTATCAGAACTGGCCAGACTGATAATTTTTCTCTTCCCACTTCAGCATAACAACTTGCAGGAGATTATCTCTCTTTTTTTTGTTAATAATCCTGACACTAAATTAAATAACATTTTATTTTCATGGAACTTTACTAGACTTACTATACCATATTTGATCTGTAAGCTTTGTGCTTTCTGATGAGATTCTAATAAAGTACAGAAAGGAAAAGAGCGTTTGGGAACTGCAGATTTTGTTTTTGAAATGTAAAGTCACAGATGTTATTTGGAGTTGTGATTTCCTCTAGAAATTTAGTCACCTTTCCTCCAAACATTTGCATCAACTGTTTAATTCTTAATGAATTTAATGAGTTCTTAAAGTCTTGTAGCTTCTTCTGAAGTTTAAAGACTAGTTGAAGCAATCCTAGCTGTTCACAAGGACGTAGTGATTAAAGTAAAATGAATATTGTATAAAGAGTAGCTATGCCCTGTATGCTCTTACATATGTTGCAACACTACCTGGGAAAAAGAATTTACCTTTTGAATGTAGTAAATTTGTCTCTGTGGTGTGCAGCCTGTTCTTATTTATAGTATTTTAGGGCCAGCTGAAGGCTTTGCTAACTGCTGTTAAAGGAACAACCTAAGATGGAAGGTGTGTGTATATACATATGCAGTGACTATTACCTGCATCATATAGAGTTTCACTAAGTAATGACAGTTCTGATTTTCTTTTGCTGTAACAATATGTCAGATTCTTTAATCTGAAGGAGGTAGCTGGCAAACTAACAAAAGAATTCTTGTTTCTGGTGTTTAAACAGTTGGAAATATTAGCCCAAAGGTGGCTACCAAAACTTCATTATTGAGACATTTGTAAATCAGGATAACATTCCCTCTTAACAAATCTATATGAAAGGGAATAAAGTTCTAAATCTCTGAGCCTTTCTCTGTATGATGAATGAAAATTTACTGAGATTTGCTTGGTAAATGTTTTTTTTTGTATCTTTTTTATCATGTTTTAATAGTGCAACTCAGCATTCCTAATGCCACATTATAATATGTTACTCTTTCTTCTGTGGTTTGTACTTTTATATAGCTGGATTTTGTGATCCTGACATAAATGTATATACATATATATATATATGTGTATATCTATATATATATATATATATATATATATATATATATATATATATATATATATATTGCTAAGACATCCATCACTTTGCTCTTTTGCAGTCAGTGTTGTACTGTGCAGCAGCAGTGTTAACTTTATGGAGCTGAATGCTGCGTAATCTATACTAACCATTGCTCTTTAGAGACAATTTTAGTTCACAGCTGTCATATTCACTTTACTTGCTGTGGCTGTTACTGTCATTTTACATAGCTGAGTTCTGAGTAATGTCCATGTGCTAGCATTTTCTGCCATCCCATGCATTCCTTTCTCTGTGACGTTTATTGCTAATGCTAGGCATCAGGTTACTGAATTGATCTCTATTTTGTATAAGTAGTTCTCCTCATACTCTGGGTGGTAAATCAAATACTCGGATATTTGTGAACTGTTCTGATGTTTCATATGTATATCATTGCTAGTCTGAGGGGAGTGAGCTTTCACAGACCAAGAAGTCATTAGTGCAGTTAAACGTGATCTTATGCTAGTTGATATACATTAGTTTTCTTCCTAGTTGCCAACTATTTAAAATCGTTCAAGGTATTACTTACAATAGTTGGAGGTGCTGTAATTAAATCAATATCTTGTCCTGGTAGATTACTAGGGAAAGCCTAGAATATGGAGTATGTGTCTCAGTTTTAACATTTTTCTACTTTAAATTTATATTAGTCTTAATTATATGTATGAGATCCATGGCAGTAATATCAGATGGTACAGTCAGAGCTGACCTACAGCAGACCTAAAAATATATACTACTGACAAATTTATACTTATGTCCTACATTATCCACTGAAGTCGTATAACAATTCCTTTGTCTTTTTTATGTTTTCATTGTATTATTTGCTATGAAATTTATGAGGTACAAAAATAAATGAGTGCAGCCATAGTTTGCAATTGTAGAGGAATAGGTGCTAACTATGGGGATCCCCATAAACACCTTTGTAAAGATATTTATAGCTAATTAATGCTCTCTGTGAAAGTTACAAGCTTATTTAACTGCAAATTTCTTTTTAACCAATAGGTGGCAGCATGAATACAGAGTTACTCAAAACTGCTGAACGAAAACCACTGTAACTGCAGTAAAACATTTTTGTACTTTTTCAGTTCCAGTACCAATATAAATTAAAGACTACAGATCTTGGGACCTCATTGCATGACTTGTTGGTCGATAGTTCAATGGCATGGCATTCTTCTTAGGTGGGACTGGTGTATATTATAAAACTTGCATGAAAACTGCAATACATAGTGGAAAAGGCTGTCTTGTCATCTGAAGCAGGGTCCAGATTAAGTTAAATCGGTAAATCTATGCTGCGTTAAAATTGTCTGGCTTCCTTTTTCACTTATCAAGCTTAAAGACTGTTCTATTGTTCTGACAATGCCCAACAAAAGGGTGGCATGACTTAATATCATGAGTCAAGTGGACAGCATGTCTTGATAATATTAATTAAATTAATGTTTTATATACTTGTCTTCCTATTTTATCCCTGGCTAACCACACGCGATGGATGCAAATGTAATAGAGCTGGACTACGTTCCTAACAAGTCGAAGCGACAATGGAATAGTTTACTGGAGTCTAAAGAGAATCCGCTTTTGAACATTAGCATGGAACACATGGCCACTACACCTAATATTGACAAAGGTAACATTGATAAAATGAAGAATTTTAATATCATGTTTCGTGAACTTGAGAACACACTGTATAAACTATATAGACTAACTTGGCAGAGACGCCATTTGGAAGCATGTCTTCATTTTAAATTGATCCCCAGAGGTATGAGAGTGCTGGTCATGCCCTCTTATGGTGAAACTCATCCCGAGCTATTACGGAAATGGCAACAATTGAATCTTGACCTGGGATTCAGCTATATAAAGTTATTGATTGAGCATTTCTTACCTGTTGAGAAGGATCTCCATTCACAAGCTGAATCCCTAAGCAAAGACATTTCCACTACCTTTAAGGAGGAAAGTTTTCAGCAGAGATTGGACAGTATGTTTAATCAACTGTTTGCATATGGTGATAAGCTACAGCAATTGAAAACGCGTAAACTGCACAGGGATCACAATGACTTTGCCAATAACAATGTATTTTCTTGGCCGAGATATAATGAAACTCGAAATAATGAACATACCATTCCTATAGATATGAACTCTAGTCAAGGACTCTCTTTAAACCAGAGCTACGCTTCAACAGTGACGAATGTAAGTTCCACCTTAAGGGAATCAGCTGCTACAACTACATTACCTTCGGCGTCTCCTTCCTTGACGCATATGCAAAATAACATTATTAGAGACACTCCTCCTTGTAATCAGCAAGCGTTGGTTCAGCAAGATGATAATCTACGAGGCGCCAAACCGAAAGTCAAACATGGCAACATTGAAGGTTTTCTACCTCTTCCGTTAAAATTTCGGCGGAATTTTCAAAGCAGGTCAAGAAGCAGAGGCCGCACCAAGAGGAAGTTTTCAGGGGAAGAGATGGCATCGAACAACAGAAATCGGAGAAGGGAACAACGGACTTAGTATTTAATTTGTCAAAACGGACTCTTACGGAGACTGACTATAACCTATTGAATAAGGGATTATCCTTTATTCCAGCCCAGGTTAGTAATATAAGTGAAGTTCTTACTGACCTGCGGCTGTTTGTTCGTAAAATTAATTTAAAATGTATGTTTGAGAACAAAACACAGTATGGTGCCGTTAATCAAGAATACATTGAGAAGTTTAGAAAGAAAAGTGTTTTTACACCCGCATTAACACCTGTTACTGAATGTTTTATTAAAGCCTGTGAAATGGATTTTTATAGCTATTTTAACATCACAAGGAAAACGAATTTATATGCTAATTTGTCTCACACTGAGTGGGAATCTCTTTATACTTTACAGCAGGACAGAGAAATATCTATTAGACCTGCAGATAAAGGGGGTGGGGTAGTAATTCTAGATCATGTCACATATAATACATCTATGCTTACTATGCTGAGAGAGACGGACACATATAAAGAGATCTGTGTCAGTGACCTTACCAAAATCATTTATTCTGTACATCAGGAACTCTATGACTTCTTGATGTGCAGGCAGTTAGATCAAGATTTATATCAATATCTTTTGATAGAACAACCAAAGACTCCCTACATAAAAGGATTACCGAAGATACATAAAGGGATAATCCCACCACCTTTAAGACCTATAGTAGTAGGGGAAGGGTGGGTCACTGAGACAATGTCGGTCTTCGTTGAGAGGAAACTTAGACCTATTATCAATAAGATTGGTTCGATTCTGAAAGACACTTATCAATTATTAGAAGTCTTAGATAATCTTGAAGATGGTGTTTCTGAGGAGACTATTCTTATTACTATGGATATGAAGAACCTGTTCACATCCATTCCCAATGGATATGGTTCTGAAGCCATTCGATACATTCTACACAATTATGACTGCTATAGTAATGATGAGAAAATTCTATTAAATGCCATCTTGGATCTTGTACTGAATAATAATGTTTTTAGATATGACAAGAAGTTATATTTGCAACAATGGGGGGTGGCCATGGGCACCCCCTGTGCAAACAGCTATGCAAATCTTGTCGTCTATTACTGGGAATGCATGCACTTATTTAAACACACTTATTTTCATAAGATACTTCTATACAAAAGATTCGTAGATGACATACTAATCCTTTGGAATGGGACTCTACAAGAGTTCCTGAATATGGTGGAGGAGTTAGAAAGTACAACATCTTTCTTCAAATTTACATTTGAACATTCGATGAACAAAATAAATTTTTTAGATGTAACTATCACCAAGGATGAGTATGGGAAATTGGGTCACACCATTTACAGGAAATCTTGTTGGAAGAATACTCTACTAGAATTTACTAGTATGCACCCCAGGCATATATTTCTGAACATTGTTAAAAGTCAATATTTGAGAGTCAATAAATTGTGTAACAAACAAGAAGACAGAATCGAACAAATGGAAAAATTAAATGACATGTTCATAGAAAGGAACTATAATGAACAATTAATTCAACAGGCTAAGTCATCAATAGCAAGTACCCCCACCCCCTCTATATCTAGAAAGACATATCATAAAACTTATAATTTACCTAGGTCATTTAAGGAAATTATACCTTTTCTGACTAGATATACTAGTGACAATAGTAATATCACTAATATTATTCGTAAAAACTGGGGCATATTACTTACCAATAGTGAAATAAAGAATATGGTAGGAATAAAACCTAGGTTTCTGTATACCAACAGTAAGAACCTTAAGAGATTATTGTGCATTGAGAAATCAGAATGTGAGACGAATAGGATTACTACTAAGCTACAGAAGAATTTAGAAGGGGAATCATCTCACAGGCTAAAAACAGGAACTTTTCCTTGCAATCGATGTAACATGTGCACATATATTTCAGAAGAAATAGGGTTTACACATCCTAAACTTAATATCAAATTTGAACCCAGATTTAGATCAACCTGTGTCAGTTCTAATTTGATCTATTTAGCTAATTGTTTGAACTGTGAGGCCTTCTACATTGGGATGACCACAAGGTCCTTAAAGGAGCGTATTTACAATCATGTTCATGATATTAAAAAGAAAGATCCAAAAAGTGCCCTAAGCAAACATATTTTGAACAATACAGAACATAGCTTTAGTTTTAGGACACTACAGTTGGTACATCCTAATGGTAGGGAAGGTGACATCTTTAATGATCTTGAAAGTATAGAGTTACAATGGATCTTAAAATTTAAAGCGCACCATGCTCCAGGCCTTAATCAGTATGTTAGTCTTAGATCAGTCCTGAAGAAAAGAAGTCTGAAATAACAGAATGTTCTCCTTTATATACTAATGATTTTTGAGAAAACTCCTAAGTGAAGATATCTGAGTAGAATTTTATACCTAGTTCAACTAATTGTCATTTCTTCTAGGGACGCTTTTATTGAATCCACCTTTATAGTGGGATTTCAAACTCTTGGTTATAATTTCATTACCATTTTTAACGTCCTTCCAAACACAAGGTGATGTCTAAATGATAAGATATGAACTTTTATTATTAGGTTCAAGTACTATTAATAGGATCTTTGTTTATTAGTTTTTATTTATATTTATATATATATATTTTTTACATATATAGTATATTGACATTCTAGACATCTAAATAAGATGCATCATATCTAGACACTTACTTCCATGCATTTTATAACATATCAGTTTTTAACACCTAAGATATTCAATGTTCTCAGGTACTAGATGTTGAGCATCAGGATTATTTGAATATAGTTGATTAGATAAATTTATATCGGTTTTTATTTATGGTTATGTATTATTTAGTTAATTAATAGATAATTTAATAAATAATTAATAACAAATTAAAAAAGACTCATACAACTATATTTTATAGATAGCCAGCTTGATGCAGCTATGTATATATAAATATATATGTTTGTTATATGTTTTGAAATAGAACATTTTATTTATTTTATTACTTTTTTAGATTTTATTTATCAATATGTTTTTGGTTTTTTATAGACATATACATATAGATTTTTTGGATAAATATATGAAATAAATAAAAATATAATAAGTTCATATTTATAAAAAGTACCCAATCAACTT
Source organism: Protopterus annectens (assembly GCF_019279795.1). Classification (NCBI taxonomy): domain Eukaryota; kingdom Metazoa; phylum Chordata; order Ceratodontiformes; family Protopteridae; genus Protopterus; species Protopterus annectens. The sequence goes on from NC_056727.1 coordinate 125,103,983, forward strand.
GAAAGGCGATTGTACCTTGTCAATATATATATTTACAACTCATATTTATGGTCATGTTTAATAAGTTGTTTTTACAAGTGGCTCTAATATTAAATGAGTCCATATATTGTGGTCTTTCTGACAGGCTTTTTGTTGAACCAGACGCCTCTTTTTTAAAGGCTGTGCCAGATTGAGGTTTCTAGCAATGTTATTAACGTTAAAATAATGAACAGTGATTTTTGAATGTCATTCCGTTTTTCTATTTAACATAATATGTGAACGGATTTGGACGATATGGCATTCACAATTAGTACTCTTGGAGTCTTATGGTGTTACTATACACAAATGGTTACTGTGGTAATCGTTTAATTTAATTCTATACATATATATTTTGTTTAAGCATATAATGCTGTTAGATTTTTTAGATGTTTATAAAGTTGATTAAAGCCTCATACACTTAGGTACACATTTTTGACTCATTTTTGAGCCGAATTATGGATCTGAGTAATGTGGGATATTAGTGTTTCATTATGATTTTATACAATGAAATGTTTTTAGTATATGAAAGTCTAATGTGATGCTGCTGTTTGCAGCAACAGGAAATACATTTCTCGGCTTCTATTGATTGTTAAGTACTACGTGTAATGTCTAATTGCATATTTTGCCCAATTGTTTAGGGTGTTAATTGTTTAATGATTGATTGGAAGTACTATATAAGAGCTGCTATATTTTACATGATTTAGATCTGAAGAAGCGTACAGTGTGTACGAGAAAGCGCTCATCTTTCCTGTTCTTTTGTTACAAATAAAGAAGTGTTTTGTTCGCTGCACCATCGTGGAGTTCCTCATTCTTGTTTTTTCTATTTTTATATTTGCGTTTGGAGGTGAGGACCTTGGAGGTTTTATTGCTGGGATTGTGTTTTATATATAGGGTCCAGATTAAGTTAAATCGGTAAATCTATGCTGCGTTAAAATTGTCTGACTTCCTTTTTCACTTATCAAGCTTAAAGACTGTTCTATTGTTCTGACAATGCCCAACAAAAGGGTGGCATGACTTAATATCATGAGTCAAGTGGACAGCATGTCTTGATAATATTAATTAAAAATTAACCTGAATAAAAATAAGAGACTAATGCTGTAACTAAAGCTAGTGCTGGGGGTTCTAATCTCCTCTCTTTCAGTTCAGCATCATTGTCGTCATTATCAGCACCCTTTTCCCCATGTTTACATAGGGTTGGGCTGTCTCCTAATAAACCTGACATAGCAAAAGTAAGCCAAAAAATCTAAAGTTGTTACTGTTCAATGCCAAGAGTCTAAACAATAAACAACACTCCCTGCGAGCTCTCCTCCCCCTATCTGTTCAGTTACTGAGACATTGTTTAAATCTGCTGAGAGCACCCAAACAGTGCAGGGCTATAATGCCTTCTATACATTTAGACCAGCTATTGCACAGAAAGGGACAAAAAGTGGAGGTGTCTGATTACATCAAAAACAAACATACCTTAAGGCTGGTAAAACAGTATGATGTGCTTGAGCTTCTTCACATCCAAATTACCAAAGGCAAACTCCCATACCATGTCCTTGCAAGCTACAGGTCCCCCTCTAAGACCCAGAAAACATATAACACATACTTAAATGTAGTGGAGACACTTCTCATCCAACCCAACAGCATATTCATGGGTGACTTTAACTACCCCTCTATAAAATGGGAATCATATATGATCCCAAACATACAGGTCCAGGGATTCCTGGACATTGTAAACACAAGCACCCTGAGCCATATAACCTGTATGCCCACTAGGGGTGCTAACATCCTTGACCTGGTCCTCTGACACATGGGAGAATGTTGCATGCCCTCCTACTGTAATGTCCTCACTGGTGAGGTTGGACTATAAAGCTGTCTTCTTTGAAATAAAAATACAGTCCTGGACCTTTGATAAACGTGTAGCTTTTAGGAATTATTGTAAAGCAAACTTTCTACTATTTAGTGACATCCTAGCAAAATTTCAAGCCTCCTCAATATCCTGAGAACACTAGTACCTATGAGGAATATATAATTAAGTTAATGGTTGCATAGAGACAGGAGTACTTACCCAGAATAAACACAGGACAAACCTAAAAAATACGCTACCCTGGTGGAATCCTAAGAATGATAGGTTGTACAACAAAAAGAAGAACATCATGGCAAAAATTAAGGACGGCAATGCCCTACATCAATCTAAACAAGCAACTCAGTGGGTTAATCAAGTCTACCAATGCCAAATTTGAGGTAAAAAATAGCTTCCCAGGACAATCACAAGGTATTCTTTAGCTATGTCCGCAACCTTAAAGGCAGTACACAACAATGTGCTGAACTAATTGTAGATGAAGTCACCTGTACTGAGCATGAAGATACAGCAGATCTACCCTCAACCATAACTCCCTTCAACACTCACTGGGGAACAGGTCCTCAGTGTACTCTCTGAGGCCAACAACACTACATCAGAGGGCCCCAGTAATATCCTTGGATGCCTCCTTAATAGCATGAAACATGAACTGTCAGGATCACTATTTAACCATAAGTATCCTCTGGACAGGCTTTGTGCCAAGAGAATGGTGGACTGCAACTGCCATCTGTCTACACAAGGGCAGGTCATGTACAGATCCAGGTAACTACAGACCCATAAGTCTGGCTAGTTTCATATACAAAGCCATGGAAAGAATTATCATGAAAATGAAAAACAATGACACAGGAATCCTTCAGACATTGGATCCAACCCAGTTTGGTTTCATGAAAGGCAGACCATGCATATCAACCTGTTGGATTTCTTCAAGAATGTCATCAAAGCAGTGGACGAGGGCAAACTGGTGCATACTGTCAACCTTGACCTGAACAAAGCATTTGAAACAATACCGTACTCAGGCATTGTAGACAAACTCATGAAATTAGGTATAAACCCCTCTGTCACCTTCTGGATAGCAAGTTGTCTCACAGATAGGACACAAAAAGTTAGGATAGGGGAGTCTATCTCCATAAAGAGACCAGTAACTAGAGGATCCCCTAAAGGCTTGATGACGAAGCTGCTCCTTTTTGGCATCTACTTGTCTGAAGTCGAAGCCAACATCAAGGGCATCTGGCTGGCCAGGTTTGCAGATGATTGCAAACTAGGTGCAATCATAGAATCCCCAAAGAAACAAATACCCTACAAGAAGGTTTGACATAGACTAGTATCCTTTAGGAAGACAGCTACCCCTGGAAACTACCATATTGATAATAAACCCCTAAGAGTAGACCCAGTGGCATACCTCTCAATGTCCAGGTTTTTGCAGAATGTCTAGATTTTTGCCTCATATTTTTGGTCTGTTCCTCATAAAATTTGTAATTTTCAGGATTTTTGTGCAAATAAGGGAGGAATGAATTCACTAAATAATTGCAGGCATTTGAGTTTCAGACTTCAGTTCCTTCAGAAAATGCATGGTAATACAAGACCTTTTATTCTAGAAACTTTCTGAGTTTATAAGAGCAGTATTTAAAATTTGTTCCTAGTTTGGGGGCTTTGTCCCAACATTATTTATGGCTTTATCTAGATTTTTTGTGCTAAGAAGTTGAGAGCTATGCCTAGTGGTCAGGGATTTGGGAACACATGCAGATGGTAACCTGGCCTTTGACCATCATGTGTCTACTGTAGTAAGGAAATCATTCTTTATTGTACAACTTATCAGCAAGGGTATGGTATCTAGGTTTAAAGATGTTATTGTACTTGGCCCTCATCAGATGAATCGTTAAGTAAAATACTCCCTGAGGTATGTATCTGACCTTGCATATGCAACAGCTGGAGCATTCACAGAGGTTCCTTATAAAAAGAATAGAGTGTAAAAAACATGTTCTGTGCTGGACCATCTCAAAGCCCTATTCTTGGACTCAGTATTCTACATGCTGCTGAGAGGCGATGGCTTTCAAGGCATCCTCTGATCCCACCCTGATGGACCTGTTGCATGCAAAACAAATAGCACCAGAATTACCTGATTTAGGGACATAAACCTCACCTAAAGGATACATAGGATGCGCTGGAGGGACATAAATGTGTCTCAGGGACTACCTCTTCTCTGGATTAGGCTTCCCATCCATGAGAAGCTAAGATGTTCATCATATTTATTTATTTATTTATTTAACATTTGTTGACTGGGAAAGTCTGACTAGGATAGAGTCGATTTTCAGTGCAGCCCAGGGGAGAAATGCTCCAGACACATGTCTTTAGAATGTGGGAGGAAACCAGAGTACCCAGAGGAAATCCACGTGAACACAGGGAGAACATGCAGACTCCACCCCAGCTGAGAATCCAACCAGAGAACCTCTTGCTGTGAGGTGACAATGTTAATCGCTGCATCACTGTGCTACCCATATTGTTATTGATCGCTGCTGCAGTAGCCTTAGCTATATTGGTTATATCCTGCATAAAATATAATAGCTGGACAGCTTCCAAAGCTTCAGTGCACCTTTCACACACCCAAACCATTGGTCAACTCTAGTTGACCTGATTAAAAAGACAAGTTTGAGTGCCAAGCCCTTCAGAGCTTTCCTGTCGCTGAAGAATATGCAGGCTTTTGAGAATAGACGGTCAGCTTGTGCAGTCCATTTGCTGGGCAGATAAATTCCCTCTGGGGGAAAAACCTTCCATTAAAAAAAATGTTTGTTGAACAACACTTTTCTTGTTCATGAAAGTTATTTTAAAGCTAGGACTTTGTGTTTTAAGGGACTGCCATGAGACTATTTTACTTTTAAATGAGAGGACTCTTATTTTCCTGTCAGTTTTAAAAGTTGTTTAGGGTAAATGAAAACATTTTTTTCTATGGAGAAATTGTGTTTTTATTTTACTTTTTGAGACTGGCAAAATGATTTAAAATGCTTTATACTGTGTTTTTATGTGAAAAAATTAGATTCACAGACTTTTAAGTTTTACTGTTCTTTGCTGCTTGATTTCCCTAGGAAAAAAGCTCCTTTTTCGGCTTGTCCATGGAAAAAACTGTTGGTCTCACAGTTCATCCTTTTTTCAGCCACAAAAGAAAAAGTTAGGCAACAACTTTTGCCACCAGAGCAGGCTAGCAATTTGCTTTAGTTGGGGGGGGGTGACTCTGCCGTGGCTATTAGTTGTACCACAGACCACTTATCTTTTTCTCAAGATCCCTCTAGTGTAGCATCTACAGCCACTATAGACTGGGGAGGTTAGTTACATCCTCTGTGGCTGTTGGGGTCTCTTCAGTGGGCAATGTAGAGCCACTCTTGTCAGTCCTGGAACAGGAAACATGGAAGGCTTCCCTGTTTTGTCAGAATGTTATGCCCATCCCTATGGAAGCTGCTGCTGCCATTAATAACACTCTTGGTCCCATTTTTCTATTAAAAAGAAGCAGAAAACTAAACATGTATCTACTCCAACTCAAATTTCCTTAGACAGGAATAGTTCACTGGGTCTGGTTCAGTGTTTTAATTCAGGTTATTGATCCTTATAAAGTAGTTTCTGGTACAATGAAATAGGGATACCTCTTTTCCGGAAGAAATTCAAGATTCTAAATCTGGACAGGAAGATGAAGGGACAGAAACAGGGTTTTCTCCACAGATTTCTAACTCAGACTCAGAGGAGTACCCAGTTTCTGATTCTCCCTGTAGGGGTGCCTCTTTCTCTGCCAGTGTTTTCAGTGAGAGAACACTGAGATTACTCATTCGGTCAGAAAATTTTCGAGCTGTTACAGAAGGAATTTTCAGAACCTTCAGCCATATCTCCAGTTCTAATAACCTTGGGGGATATATATGTTACTGCCTGCAATTTTCCTGATAGCCTGCTACCCCTAAAAAGGTGGATAGGATGTATAAAGTTCCGGAGTCTTTTAAGTTTTCATACACTCTTCCCAAACCTGACCAGCTTTAGTTAATCCTACTGCTGCTAAAGCTTTAGTTATTTCCAATTCTACTCTTCTGATAAGGATGGGAAGATTTTTTGATAATTATGGGAAAAAAGTGTATACTTCTGGAACTTTGATTTTCAGAATTTTGAATTGTCAGCTCATATGTTAAAGTTTGCTGTGACTAATTGTGAAAGAATGGAGAATGTTTTGTCTACAATTTCTTTTTGTGAGGAAAAAAATCTGCTTTAATTAATTTAGTTACTTCTATTGTACAAGTCACTGTCATTGTTTATAGTGTGTATATGACTCAGCAGATATATTTTCCAGGCCATGGTTTCTGGTAGTGTTGTGAGGAGGTTTGCCTGGTTGTATTCTCAGGACCAAACAAATCCAAAGGAAATGCCACAGCAACAGGAAAAAAAACAGTTTTAATCTGTTAAACACAAACCAAAAATTTTACTTAGTGCTTTCGCCCAAGAAAAACAGGTTTCATCAGAGTCAGTAATACATTAACATGCACCCATTAAATAGAAAAAACAATTAATCAGAAACAGAAATACTTTATTGAGCCCACAGGAAATTGCTCATGTTACAACTGCACAGATAAACATAGACACAACGTAGACCAAACACAAATGTTACATAATTAGATATTACAGATATTATACTCACTTATGTTACCCCACATACATAACAACAATGCTTGACATACGTACACTGCTGTTCATAGTTAAAGTATCAGATGAGTTTCATACCACATATAGTAGTGACATGATAGGGGGAGTCTTTTGTATTAATTATAACTCACACTAAGATAGAGGGTATTGCACATTACGATACTTTAACTAAGGTATAGCATATTATTTATTTTTATTTTATTTAACATTTGTTTACCGGGAAAGTCTGACTTGGAACAAAGCCAATTTTCAGTGGAGGCCCAGGGAGTAACACTCCAGATGCATGTCTTTTAATGTGGGAGGAAACCGGAGTACTCGGAGAAATCCCACATGAACATACAGGACATGCAGACTCCACACAGAAGGAACCCCAGATGAGAATCGAACCAGAGAACCTCTTGCTTTGAGGCAACAATGCTACCGCTGCAGCACTGTGCACAAAGGATAATTGCATTGATGATTAATATTGCACTGAAAAAAGAGATTAAAAAATCGATAAAAAGGATGATAAAAAAATAAAAAAATAAAAAGATGTGTAAGAGTTTAACATTGCACTATGTGGTCTCCTTCAGTAGTGTGGGTGGTGCTAAGACAGTAGGAGGCATTATAGAGTCTGATTGGCTGTGGGCAGGAAGGATTTCCTGTGACATTCAGTGGAGCACTTTATGCTCGTCAGTCTCCTGCTAAAGGAACTTCTCTGTCCATCCACTACTCTGTTGAGTTGGTGGTCGATATTTTCCATGATGGACTTTAGTCAGAAAAAAATGAATTTTTTGTTCCTATAGAGTGGTCCCAATTTTTGCTGTGTCTTTTTAATACACTGTTGAATTTGGAGCTTGAATTTTAGTTGGTTGTTAATTATAGTACCAAGGAGCTTAATGTGAGATTCAACTTTGATAATAGTGCTGAAGATAGATGAGATAGTGAAGGTGGTTTTGTGATAGGAGAGTGATTTTGGTAGGAAGAAGAGGAGTTTGTTTTTTTGGATTTAGATGAGTTGGTTTTCAGTTAACCATCCTTCAATGGTGAGGAATGAGTTTTGAGTAAGAGAATGAAAGTGATGTTATCAGAGAAGGAAATGAGAATAGAATCATCAGTGTATTGTATAAGAGAGGAACTGTAGCAAGATTAGTGGAGGTTGTTAATAAAGCTATTGAAAAGAAGAGGCCCTAGAATAGAGCCTTGGGGGCCACCTGTCTGGATAGGTAGGACAGGGGAGCAAGAAGTTTGCCATCTAACCAACTGTAACCTGTTGGTAAGGTAGCTAGAGAACCAATGAATAGTGGAGTTGGAGAGGTTGGGATCAGATAGTTTTGTTAGTAGCTTAGAGTGAGATATAGTATCAAAGGCTTTTGAGAGGTCACATAGTAGACAGGACACCAGTTGTTTTTTTGTCTCTAGTCTCTGCGACATTATGAGTGAAAGGTAGAAGGGCACTAGCAGTACTATGGTTTGACCAAAAGCCATGTTGGGTTGAGGTCAGAAGGTTTTCCTGGATTAGATATTTGAGAAGCTAAGTATGTATATAAGATTGATTATTTAGACATTCTTTTGTATAAAAACCTGGTTAGTGATTTTTTTTCATCCACTCATTCCTACATTTGGAAAGCTGTCACCTATTATTTCAAGAAAAAGGGCATAGTGACAGGACAAATGGTTCATCAGTACAGGTTGATTAGTGATGACCACTTATTTTCAATCGAGATGGGTAACTTAATTACTATGTTTAAGGAAAGGGGATACCCCTTTATTATGTTAAAAATAATTAAGAAGGAGATCATAAAGAATAGTGCAGTACAATTCACCCCAATTTTAAAGGTAGGTAACAAGTCAGTGATAAGAATTAATGAATCATTACTGGTTCTAAGAGATGAGAAGAATGGTGTTATGGTATTTCCTTTTAACCATGGTGCTCAAAACATTGTGAGGACCCTTAGTAGAACTTGGAATGTGGTATTTACCCCTGAAATAAAAGATACATTGGGCAGTGCCCTACAAGTGGTATATAAAGGGGTGGTTGGAGAATGACAGAAATTCTTATAAGGATGTGTTCAAGTCACAAGTGGCTAAATGTGGCATTTGCAAATTTTATAAATACATAAATGATGGGCCTTATGTGACAGTAATTGGTTATGACCAGACTGTTGTTTGCCCAGGACGATGTAACTGTAATGTAAAATGGTAGTGCATTTGGCCACATGCATGTCATACCAGGCATTTTATGTAAGAGAAACTATTAGAAAATTGATAGATTGAATTTGTGAACATGTCAATGAAGTAAAAAATGAAAAGGATACCAATGCCTTGTATAGACATTCCAGGGAATGTAGTGATTATAAAATATTTTTATTCTTTGTTATTGATAAAGTAAATAGGAATGGGGGTGATTGTCAAAGCTTTTTGGAATATAAAAAAACAGTTTAGCAAGTGAGGTTGAATGCCATGGAAAAACTTGATATTAATGACTACTGTTCAATCAGTAGTTAATAGATTCATAGGTTGGTACTAGGCTATCAGCCCTAGGGCCTATACAAGCCTAGCCATAACAATTCCCTGGCTATTTCTTCCCACACTATTTACTTCCCTGGACTCCTGTCTAGCAGGGCGACTGACATGATCCTCGGGGTGAATTTCCTTTCTCCCATCCAATCGTCAAGGTTCCTTTTGAAGAGGGC